>NC_091190.1:1490385-1507885 GCF_040958095.1 Procambarus clarkii
CACCACACAACAGCTGCATATTCTAAATTTGGCCTAACAAAAGTCATGAACAATTTCTTTAGTATATCGCCATCCATGTATTTAAATGCAATTCTGAAGTTAGAAAGCATAGCATAGGCTCCTTGCACAATATTCTTTATGTGGTCCTCAGGTGATAGTTTTCTATCTAGAACCACTCCTAGATCTCTTTCTTTATCAGAATTCTTTAAAGATTTCTCACATAATATATAGGTTGTGTGGGGTCTATGTTCTCCTATTCCACATTCCATAACATGACATTTATTAACATTAAATTCCATTTGCCAAGTGGTGCTCCATATACTTATTTTGTCCAGGTCTTCTTGAAGGGCATGACAGTCATCTAAATTTCTTATCCTTCCTATTATCTTAGCATCATCAGCAAACATGTTCATATAATTCTGTATACCAACTGGTAGATCATTTATGTACACAATAAACATCACTGGTGCAAGAACTGAACCCTGTGGTACTCCACTTGTGACATTTCTCCATTCTGATACATTGCCTCTGATTACTGCCCTCATTTTTCTATCAGTCAGAAAATTTTTCATCCATGATAGAAGCTTACCTGTCACCCCTCCAATATTTTCCAGTTTCCAGAACAACCTCTTATGTGGAACTCTGTCGAAAGCCTTTTTTAGGTCCAGATAGATGCAGTCAACCCAACCATCTCTTTCCTGTAATATCTCTGTGGCTCGATCATAGAAACTGAGTAAATTCGATACACAGGATCTTCCAGATCGAAAACCATACTGTCTGTCTGATATTATATCATTTCTCTCTAGGTGTTCTACCCATATAGTTTTGATTAGTTTTTCCAATACTTTCACTATTACACTTGTCAATGATACAGGTCTATAATTGAGGGGGTCTTCCCTGCTGCCACTTTTGTAGATTGGAACTATGTTAGCCTGTTTCCACCCGTCTGCTACGATTCCTGTACACAGGGATGCCTGAAAGATCAGGTGAAGTGGAATGCTGAGCTCAGATGCACATTCTCTCAGAACCCATGGTGAAACGCCATCTGGGCCAGCTGCTTTGTTCTTACCGAGCTCCTTGAGCATTTTTTCCACTTCGTCTCTAGACACCTCTATGTGTTCTATGTTGTTCTCTGGAATTCTTATTGTATCTGGTTCCCTAAAGATTTCATTTTGTACAAACACACTTTGGAACTTTTCGTTTAGTGTTTCACACATTTCCTTTTCATCTTCAGTGAATCTATTTCCCATTTTCAACCTGTGAATATTATCCTTTACCTGCAATTTGTTGTTTATGAATTTATAGAATAGACCTGGTTCTGTTTTACATTTGTCCGCAATCCCTTTTTCAAAATTTCTTTCTGCCTCTCTCCTCACTGCCGTGTAGTTGTTTCTCGCATCTTTGTATCGCTGGTATGTTTGGGGGTTCGGCCTCTTCCTGTATTGATTCCATTTTTGTGTCTTTCGGTCTCTAGCCCTCTCGCAATTTCTATTGAACCAATCCTGTTTCCTAGTTCTGCATCTCTGTTTTGGTATAAATTTTTTTGTGCCTTTATCATATATTTCACAAAACTTGCCATACATCTCATTCACTTCCTTGCCTAGCATCAAGTCTGTCCAATTATACTCACTAAAAAAATTTCTAAGGTCACCATAATGTCCTCTCCTGAAGTCTGGTTTTTCAACTGCTTCAACCTCCTTATTTTCTTCCAGCTTATAACGCATTGCATACTTTATTCCCAAAAAGACATGGTCACTTTTACCCAAGGGAGGAAGGTACTGAATGTCAAATATCTCTTCCTCCTTCCTGGTAAATATCAAATCTAGCATGGAGGGAACGTCCCCTTCCCTCATCCTCGTAGCTTGTTTAACATGTTGATACAAGAATGTTTCCAGGATGAGGTCTACAAATTTACAGGTCCAAAAATCTTCTGTTTTAGCTTCATATGCTTCCCAGTCTATGGATTTCAAGTTGAAGTCACCGACTATCAACAGTCGTGATCTATCGTTATCCGCTCTCTCTATAATCTCTCTCATTATTGTTATAAGACCTTCACGTTTACTATCTAGCTCCTCCTTTGACCATGTGCTGCTTGGCGGTGGACTATATGCATTTATCATCATTAGTTTATCATCCTCATAGCAGATCTCTAGTGCTATTATGTCAACTTCTTGTGGATTGGCAGTCATTATTTCCTTCACCTTTAGGTGTTCTTTTACCAGCACAGCAACGCCACCGCCTTTCCTAATTTTTCTGTCCCGTCTCCAAATTGAGTAGCCCCTTGGGAATATGACCTCATTTAAAATTACATCTTCAAGTTTTGTCTCCGTGAGTGCAACAATGTCTGGTGTCTGCAGCTGTATTACATCACTTAACTCCAGTATCTTCGATCTCACTCCATCTATGTTGGTGTATGCAATCTTCAGGAACTTGTTCCCCCTCTCCTTATTCTTCACTCCCCCTCTCTCTATTGATTTTGTTGGTTTGCCTTTATGTACCACTTTACTGGTTTGCCTACCCCTATCACTTTGTAGAAAAAAGAATTTATTTCTTCTTCATTCCTGCTCTCATTTAAATGTTTTGCCTCGGCGAGGTTCAGTTTCAGCTTCTCTCTATCTTCTTTAGAAAGATCTCGTCTTAACGACCACCCTTTCCCATCCTCATCCCTTTGCAATTTTCTAGCATTCCTTAGTACTTCTTCCATCTGTTTGGCACCGTTTAGGGCGATCCTCAAAGGTCGATCTTTCCCTTTTACGTACCTGCCTATTCTCCTGTAGTCGCACACATTCTCTCTGTAAGACCTTCCACGAGGCCAACAACTTTATCTACTACTTTAGCTTCTTCTACAGCTCTTTCTGACCTAGATGTTATCGCCTTTTCTTTGCAGCCAAAAATGATCAGGGCCACACAGGGTGTGTGTGTAATTACCTAAGTGTAATTACCTAAGTGTAGTTACAGGATGAGAGCTACGCTCGTGGTGTCCCGTCTTCCCAGCACTCTTTGTCATATAACGCTTTGAAACTACTGACGGTCTTGGCCTCCACCACCTTCTCACTTAACTTGTTCCAACCGTCTACCACTCTATTTGCGAAGGTGAATTTTCTTATATTTCTTCGGCATCTGTGTTTAGCTATTTTAAATCTATGACCTCTTGTGCTTGAAGTTCCAGGTCTCAGGAAGTCTTCCCTGTCGATTTTATCAATTCCTGTTACTATTTTGTACGTAGTGATCATATCACCTCTTTTTCTTCTGTCTTCTAGTTTTGGCATATTTAATGCTTCTAACCTCTCCTCGTATCTCTTGCCCTTCAGTTCTGGGAGCCACTTAGTAGCATGTCTTTGCACCTTTTCCAGTTTGTTGATGTGCTTCTTAAGATATGGGCACCACACAACAGCTGCATATTCTAGCTTTGGCCTAACAAAAGTCATGAACAATTTCTTAAGTATGTCGCCATCCATGTATTTAAATGCAATTCTGAAGATAGAAAGCATTGCATAGGCTCCTTGCACAATATTCTTTATGTGGTCCTCAGGTGATAGTTTTCTATCTAGAACCACTCCTAGATCTCTTTCTTTATCAGAATTCTTTAAAGATTTCTCACATAATATATAGGTTGTGTGGGGTCTATGTTCTCCTATTCCACATTCCATAACATGACATTTATTAACATTAAATTCCATTTGCCAAGTGGTGCTCCATATACTTATTTTGTCCAGGTCTTCTTGAAGGGCATGACAATCATCTAAATTTCTTATCCTTCCTATTATCTTAGCATCATCAGCAAACATGTTCATATAATTCTGTATACCAACTGGTAGATCATTTATGTACACAATAAACATCACTGGTGCAAGAACTGAACCCTGTGGTACTCCACTTGTGACATTTCTCCATTCCGATACATTGCCTCTGATTACTGCCCTCATTTTTCTATCAGAAAATTTTTCATCCATGATAGAAGCTTACCTGTCACCCCTCCAATATTTTCCAGTTTCCAGAACAACCTCTTATGTGGAACTCTGTCGAAAGCCTTTTTTAGGTCCAGATAGATGCAGTCAACCCAGCCATCTCTTTCCTGTAATATCTCTGTGGCCCGATCATAGAAACTGAGTAAATTCGATACACAGGATCTTCCTGATCGAAAACCATACTGTCTGTCTGATATTATATCATTTCTCTCCAGGTGTTCTACCCATTTAGTTTTGATTAGCTTTTCCAATACTTTCACTATTACACTTGTCAATGATACAGGTCTATAATTGAGGGGGTCTTCCCTGCTGCCACTTTTGTAGATTGGAACTATGTTAGCCTGTTTCCACACGTCTGCTACGATTCCTGTACACAGGGATGCCTGAAAGATCAGGTGAAGTGGAATGCTGAGCTCAGATGCACATTCTCTCAGAACCCATGGTGAAACGCCATCTGGGCCAGCTGCTTTGTTCCTCCCGAGCTCCTTTAGCATATTTTCCACTTCATCTCTAGACACACCTATCCGCTCTATGTTGTTCTCTGGAATTCTTATTGTGTCTGGTTCTCTGAAGATTTCATTTTGTACAAACACACTTTGGAACTTTTCATTTAATGTTTCACACATTTCCTTTTCATTTTCCGTGAATCTGTTTCCCATTTTCAACCTCTGGATATTATCCTTTACCTGCAATTTGTTGTTTATGAATTTGTAGAATAGGCCCGGTTCTGTTTTACATTTATCTGCTATCCCTTTTTCAAAATTTCTTTCTGCCTCTCTCCTTACTGCTGTATAATTGTTTCTCGCATCTTTGTATCGCTGGTATGTTTGGGGGTTTGGCCTCTTCCTATACTGATTCCATTTTTGTGTCTTTTGGTCTCTTGCCCTCTCACAATTTCTGTCGAACCAATCCTGTTTTCTGGTCCTGCATCTCTGTTTTGGTATGAATGTTTGTGTGCCTTCCTCGTATAGTTTTAAAAATTTGGCATACATTTCATTTACTTCCCTGCCTAGCAACAATTCTGTCCAATTACACTCATTAAAAAAATTTCGAAGTTCCCCATAGTTGCCTCTCTTTAAATCGAGTTTATCAACTGTTTCAATGTCCCCATTTTCTTCTAGATGATATCTTAAAGCATATTTAATGTCTAACAGGACGTGATCACTCTTTCCCAAGGGAGGAAGGTACTGTATGTCAAAAATCTCTTCTTCTTTCCTGGTGAATACTAGATCCAGTACTGACGGTATATCTCCTTCCCTCATTCTTGTGGCTTGCTTTATGTGTTGATACAAGAATGTCTCCAGAATGAGGTTCACAAATCTGCATGTCCAAAAGTCCTCCGTTCTTGCTTCATAGGCCTCCCAGTCTATTGCTCTAAAGTTGAAGTCCCCCAGTATCAACAGTCGTGATTTATCTTTATCTGCTTGTACAATAATGTCTCTCATGACCATTATGAGGCCCTCTCGTTTGTCATCCAGTTCTTCCTTTGTCCACGTGTTGCTTGCTGGTGGGCTGTAGGCATTTACAATTATCAGGTTATCATCCTGATTCCAGACCTGCAATGCCATTATGTCAATATCTCGAGGGTTTTCAAATATTAACTCTTTTACCTTCAGGTGTTTTTTCACCAGTACAGCCACTCCTCCTCCCTTCCTAGTTTTCCTGTCACGTCTCCAAACTGAGTAGCCTCTTGGGAATATGACTTCATTTATAATATTTCCTTCAAGTTTCGTTTCTGATAATGCAACAATATCTGGGACCCTAAGCTGGATTATATCTTGCAACTCCAAAGTTTTTGACCTCACTCCATCTATGTTGGTATATACAATTTTCAGGAACATGTTCCATTTTCCTTTGCTCTTTACTCCCCCTTCCACTACTGATCTTGTTGCTTTGTTTTTATGTACCATTTCACAAGCTTTCCAGTCCCTGTCACTTTGTAAAAAAAAGAATTTCTGTCTTCCTCATTTCTATCCCCATTTAGCCGTTTTGCCTCAATTAAGTTCATTTTCAGCTTTTCTCTGTCTTCCTTGGAGAGGTCTTGTCTTATTGACCAAGATTTGCCAACCTCATCACTCTGCAGTTTCCTGGCATTTCTTAGCACTTCCATCATGTTTTTCACTCCATTAAAGGTCACCCTTAAGGGGCGGTTCTTTTCTTTCTCATATTTTCCTATTCTTCTAAAATCACTGACATTTTCCTTTGAGCCTTCTCCTAAACCTACTATTTTCTCTATGATTTTCATCTCTTCTGCCGCTCGGTCCACCCTAGATGAAATTTCCTTCTCTAAACATCCAAAAATGATTATGGACTTAGTTCTATCTGCAGTGTTTTGTACCAGTTTACTGTTGGTAACCAGTTCTTTCCTAATTGCTTGCCTAATTTCTGCTTCTTGTTGGTCATTTCTGGTTTTGACTTCCGAACACACTTCTTTGATAGTCTCTTTCTCTTTTACAACTTCAGCATATGTCGCTTTTATTTCTTCTTTATACTTTTCTAGTTCTTTATTTACCTCCTCTATGTGAGTTGTCAGTGAAGTTTCCAGTTGGAGATCCTTACCTAACTCTATGTTAGCCCTTAGGCTTGCTTGGAGTTGTTCACCATATAAGTCTATCTTCTTGTTTATTTCTTCAAAGTCACCACACTTCACTTTCCATGCCTCATTTTCTTTCACTAGTTCCTTGATTTGCTCCTCCTGATTTGTTACCTTGTCTGTTAATGCAGTAATAATCTTACCTTGTTGAAGCATACTCCCTTTTAGAGTGCAAAGCTCACTCCAAAGAGCTCCATTGTCCTCTTCTAATTTAAGCACTTTTTCTTCATACTTCTTTTGCATGTCCTCAATTATCTCTAACCTGCCAAGAACACCTCCTTTCCTTATATCTTGTGGTGAGAATCCTTTGAAACCATCATCTGATGGTGTGTCTACCTTCTCAGTGGGGGTGGTGGCGGCGGCCATCTTTGATTTTGTTCTAGACCAAAACAAACTTTTCCACTCGGCTATTTTCACTCAGTTTTACTTGTTTATTGTATTTTATTTGCTTTTACTCTTCCCTGAACCTTTATGTAACCTGGGACACCACTATAGCCCTCAACCTGTTCCCAATACTTAGGTAATTCGATATTTCCAGGAGCTTGCTGTAGTGTGACTTCTGCCTCCTCCAGCTTCACCTCCACAATGCTTCATAGCAATAATTCAATGCACAATAGCTTCAGTGTGTGTGTGTGTGTGTGTGTGTGGCAGCCACTTTTGTTTTGCTCACCATACTAGCTTAGTGGTTCGCTATGGTGAACACATTTGTACATAGGGTATATACAATGTATGTATATAGTGTAATAACAGCAACAGGAGTATGTTGGGAGGAGCTATTTTGGTGAGGGAGGTGACGTAATCGTAGCGTCGTCTGCTGGCTGCTGTGTGATTTCTCATGCAGTGTATGGTGGCCACTGTAAAGTTTGGACACAATACCGGCTTACTTGCATAGTTCTGGTGAATAAAACATGTAGATAGGTATACATAACATGTGTAAATAGCAGCCCGTCCTCCAAAAATGGGGTGGTAAATGTAAGAAGACAAATAAGTGCAATTATGTACTATTCATAGCAGTTAGGAATTGTAATTATTTTCACTTAGTATTAAATCGTACTGTCAAATAAACTGTGAATATTTGAGTTTACCTGAAAAACTGAATAGAAAACCACAACCTCACCTAACCGTCTTACTTTTTGAAGATAATAATTTTATTGCTTCTTAATTACAATTAGTACTTAACCTATAGCAATATTGATATTACAGTTTTATAAAACTAATAAAACAAAACTAAAATATACCAATAAATTGTAAAGTAACTCGGGATATTTTAAAATTTTGTATAAAATCTATATTGTTTAAACCTGAAACAGAAATTCTTGATATTTAAAACTTGTGTATTGCAAATTGAAATTGAAAACTTCATCCTAAAATTCTGAGTGTCTTAACAGAAATCTAGGAGAATTAAATCGGGGAAGGGGGTTGGGTAAATTTAACAGCCCCATAAGTGCAATTATGCACTGTTTATGACAGTAAGAAAGTGTACTTATTACACTTAGTATTAAATCGTACTGTCATTTCGGAGGATGGGTTGGTAAATAGTGTAATAAAAACAATAACAGTATGGTGGGAGGAGTGAGGGAGACTGGCTGATGTGGCAGCCGACACTCACAGAATTCAGAGTGCGTTGATGGTGAATGTATATAGTGTGATAGTGTATAGCGTGTAAATAGATTGTATATATACATAAATTAGCATGATGCATGGGAAATATGTGTAGATATGTGTCATGCATGTAACGCAGTGTCTTCGTACAGTACAGATGTTCTACTGCCATAATACAGTGTACGTGTTCATTATACATAGGATTGGCATGAAAAAAAACAAATAAAATGTATTTAGAACTGTGCGCAAAAAGTGAACAAAAATATATTCGTGGCAACTCGCGCATCCTGCACCGGGCGCCCTACCGGCCCCAAGGGTGTACGCCACAGGCGACCAGAGAATGATGACGTCACATGCAAACTTACGGACCCCATAGCAGCCAAACTACCTACAATTTCGACCTTCTGTTATTATACCCATACTAAGGGAAGGGTTTTTGACACTTTCAAAACAAAACAAAAATTTCCGGAGAATTTATTTCCTGCGCACTGGGGATTGTCATATTTGGAAGCCAAGCAGTTGAGGGGTTAATATGAATAATACACAAACATTTTTATTTAATTTGTCTTAATTGCTGGATGTATCTGAGTATGTAATTGTGATATGAAACAATCTGTATGCCATGATAATGAAGCCTGCCATGAGGCTACGGATGGATGGGCATACACACACCCAATCTAGCAATGTATGCTTGGCCTGTGGCCTGGCTTGGCCTGACCTAATCTGGCCTGAGACTGGGTTTGGTCTGGCCTGAGACGTGGTCCGAGGTCTGGCCCAAGGCCTGGTCCGAGACCTGGCCTGAGGCTTGGTCCGAGGCCTGGTCCGAGATCTGGCCCGAGGTCTGGTCCAAGATCTTTGTCCCGAGGCCTGGTCCGAAGCCTGGCCTGAGGCCTGGTCCAAGGCCTGGTCCGAGGTCTAGTTTGAGGTCTGGCCCGAGGCCTGGTCTGGGGTATGGCCTGAGGCCTGGTCTGAGGTCTGGTTTGGTCTGAGGCCTAGCCTGTGGTCTGGCTTGAGGTCTGCCCTGAGGCCTGGCTTGAGGTCTGCCCTGAGGCCTGGTCTGAGGTCTGCCCTGAGGCCTGGCCTGAGACCTAGTTTGGTCTGGTCTGAGGTCTGGCCCAGAGGCCTGGTCCGAGGCCTGGTCCAAGGTTTGGTCCAAGGCCTGGTCTGAGGCCTGGTCCGATGTCCGGCCTGAGGCCTGGTCCAAGGTCTGATCAAAGGCCTGGTCTGAGGTCTGGAGAGAGGCCTGGTCCGATGTCCGGCCTGAGGCCTGGTCCAAGGTCTGATCAAAGGCCTGGTCCGAGGTCTGGAGAGAGGCCTGGCCCGAGGTCTGCCCGAGGCCTGGTCTGAGGTCTGGCCCGAGGCCTGGTCTGAGGTCTGGCTCAAGGCCTGGTCTGAGGTCTAGTCTGAGGTCTGGCCTGAGGCCTGGTCTGGTCTGACCTGAGGCCTGGTCTGAGGTCTGGCCCAAGGCCTGGTCCAAGGTCTGATCTGAGGCCTGGTCTGAGGTCTGGAGCGAGGCCTGGCCCGAGGTCTGGCCCGAGGTCTGGCCCGAGGCCTGGTTCGAGGTCTGGTCTGAGGTCTGGCCCGAGGTCTAGCCCGAGGCATGGTTCAAGATCTGGCTAGAAACCTGGTCTAGGGTCTGGCCCAAGGCCTGGTCTGAGGTCTGGCCCGAGGCCTGGTCTGAGGTCTGGCCCGAGGCCTGGTCTGAGGTCTGGCCCGAGGCCTGGTCTGAGGTCTGGCCCGAGGCCTGTTCTGAAGTCTGGCCCGAGGCCTGGTCTGAGGTTTGGCCCAAGGCCTGGTCTGAGGTTTGGCCCGAGGCCTGGTCTGAGGTTTGGCACGAGGCCTGGTCTGGGGTCTGGCCCGAGACCTAGTCTAAGGTCTGGCCTAAGGCCTTATCTGGGCTCAGCCCAGATAAGGCCTCAGGTCCATTTGGCAGACCACCGGCGACCTCCCAACTGTCCCCTCCTCTCGTTTTTTTGTGAAAATTATGTGATTTTTCTTGATTGGATTCAATATGGCTCATATATGTAGCATTTTTATTAAAAAATGTTTGTAATTGATTGTTTTATCAAATGTCATAGTGAAAATGAAGTATTCATAATAAATGGCGATGTCAGTGGTGGGGGATGGTGTCAGAGAAGCCTGGTAGTGTCAGGGGGGGGGGGTTACCAGAGGCAACTGGACCAGTACCCAGCACTAGCAAGGAGTCACTTTGTGAGTCAGGTGCAATTTTTCATAAGGAAAATGTGTACTGGCAAATGTATTAATGTGGGTGTAATTTTTTTTGGGGGGAGGGGGGGGGGGGAAGAAGGGTTCTTGGGACCGAACAGATGGAACGAATTCCGCACTGCAACGAATCAGCTTCACCCCATATAGTTCGTTTAAGTGAGGACACACTGTACAACAACGGAGAGACAAAAAGAACCAGAAGGAAAGCCAGGAAACTTCATACTGCCGCCGATACGAAGCCCCCAGGTGGGACACTATTAAAGAAGCCACCGGATCACCATAGAGATGGTGATAGAGTCAAGTCGAAAACTCCAGACGTGAAGACTCGAGATCGAACCAGCCTCATAACAGACAGGGTCGATTTGCTGAAAGAAGTGGAGCTGCGGGAAAACCTCCGGGTTCGGACACTGAGCAAGCAGCCCCTGAAACCAAGGCTGGGCCGGCCACCAACGGGCCACAAGGACGACTCTCCCTGGTAAGTCTCCAAGCAAGCCACGACCTGGAGCAACAGCTGAACTGGGGGAAAGAGGTACAGGAACCCCACCTCGACCAGTCCTGCCGAAAGGCATCGACCCCGACGGCCTCGCAGTCTGGGGAAAGTGCCACATATACCGGAAGAAGCCTCAACCTCCCAGACACGAAGAGGTCCACCTCTGGGCACCCGAATGTCTGGCAGAGCCAACTGAACATGTTGGCATCGACCGTTCATTCCATGAACAGGGGAATGAACTGGGACACTGTCTGCCAGGAAATTGGACACCGCCCAATGGTGAAAGGCCAGGAAAGCCAAAGCCTGAGAACTCAGCACACGAGTCACCTGAAGTGACCAGCCCCACAGAGCCAAGGACCGCATCGAACAAAGGTTCAAGCAATGAACCATGGGGGAGCAGTCCGAATGGAGCTGGATCTTCGATCTGCGAGCGACCCGAACCCTCAAAAGCGCAAACCACACCACTGCGAACTCCCGCACCATGCTGTGGGCCCGACGGAACGACGGACCCCACTGACCCTGGCCGGCCTGGTGAGCACCGGTCACAAAGCCCCAGCCAAGAGACGATGCATCAATGAACACACTGAGCGAGGGCTTGGGTAGGCACCAAGGTACTGAACCCTGAAAAACCTGAAGCGGAGAGACAGCGACGCAACAGCCGGCGCAAAGATCCCAGGGGTCAAAGTCAGCAATTGTGAGAGAGGTGAAAGGGATGTCCCCGAAGGTACCAGAATAGCCAACGAAGCCAAACCCCACCTGGCGGGTAGATCATCATTACAAAGTTCAAGCTCCCACACAAACCATCAAGCAATCGCCAGTTGACCCAGGAGTCCCCAGAAACCGCACATGTGAGACAGCAGCCAGATGAGAAGCTCCGGAGGGAGAGACAAGAAAGCTGTCCTAGAGTTCCACACAAAACCCAGCCATGACCGAACCTAGGAGAGAACCAGATGGGACTTCCTCAAGTTCATCAGGAACCCAAACACGGCTAGCTGGGAAAGAACCAAGCCCCTGGCGAGCAGACACGCAGAGCGACTGGGAGCCCAGACCAGCCAGTCGTTGAGGTAAGCCATCACCCGAACACTTAAGAAAAGCAGACGAATAATGACGACCCGAGTTAAGCATATAAACATGCAAGGAGCCAGGTTCAACCCAAATGGGAGACAACGAAAGCGGAAACCCTGACGCCCAACAACAAAACCGTGCTAGTCCCTGAATCCAGGATGAATAGGGATGAGCCAATACGTGTCCTTGAGGTCCAGGGACACCATCCAAATGTCCTGCTCCAGCAGAAGCCGGACCTGGGACAAAGTGGTCATCTGAATGGTGGGGCAAGAAACCCAGGGGTTCAGATGGGACAAGTCCAGAATGAACCGCAGGTCTGCACAGTCTCGTTTCGGGACTGGAAACAGGCGGGAAACTCACCAGAGGAACATCGTCGTTTCGAACCACACCCAAGCGCACCCACTCTGAGATGACAGAGCGCAGGAGAGGAAGCCTGCCCCACCAGCCTCGACCATCCTGAAGGAGGTGCCACTCAACCTGCTTGATGGGGTTCTGGGAGTTATTCTATTCCCCAAGCCCGGCCCAAGGCCAGGCTTGACTTGTGAGAGTTTTGTCCACCAGGCTGTTGCTTGGAGCTGCCCGCAGGCCCACATACCCTCCACAGCCCGGCTGATCCGGAACTTCTCTTAGAAAAGAGTCCAGTTTTTCTTGAAGATGTCCACGGTTGTTCCGGCAATAATTCTTATAGTCGCTGGGAGGACGTTGAAGAACCGTGGACCTTTGATGTTTATACAGTGTTCTCTGATTGTGCCTATGGCACCTCTGCTCTTCACTGGTTCTATTCTGCATTTTCTTCCATATCGTTCACTCCAGTACGTTGTTATTTTACTGTGTAGATTTGGGACCTGTCCCTCCAGTATTTTCCATGTGTATATTATTTGGTATCTCTCTCTCACCTCCTGTCTCTGAGAGTACATTAGAAGAGCTTTGAGACTGATACCAATAATTTAGGTGTTTTATCTCGTCTATGCATGCCGTATATGTTCTCTGTATTCCCTCTATTCCAGCAATCTCTCCTGCTCTGAAGGGGGAAGTGAGTACTGAGCAGTACTCGAGACAGGACAACACAAGTGACTTGAAGAGTACAACCATTGTGATGGGATCCCTGGATTTGAAAGTTCTCGTAATCCATCCGATCATTTTTCTGGCTGATGCAATATTTGCTTGGTTATGCTTCCTAAACATTAGAGCGTCAGACATCATTATTCCCAAATCCTTGACACGCTGTTTTTCTACTATGGGAAGATTTGATTGTGCTTTGTACCCTGTAGAGTACAACCTCGATTCAACATACCCCGATTCAACGAATTTCCGGCTAGTTCGCACACTTTTCAGGCCGAATTTACTCACCCGGTTCGACGAAGCGAGGGATGTTCGGATTTGCTTACTATGTCCAGAGTTTACAGACTGGTGGAAAACTTTCCCATTCTATCACAGATTACAATTAATAATTCTCTCATATGACAAGTTGGATCACACAAGTGGATCACACAAGTGGATCACACAAGTGGACCACACAAGTGGATCACACAAGTGGACCACACAAATGGACCACACATGTGGACCACAAGTGGTCCACAAGCTTACGATTTTGGGACAGAGTTCACAGAGTGGTGGAAAACTTTCTCATTCTATCACAGATTACAATTAATAATTCCTTCATAAGAAGTTGGATCACACAAGTGAACCATATGAACCAAACACCAGCAAAATGGTCCACACAAACACCAGCCAAAATGGTCCACACAAACACCAGCCAGTGATCCACACAAGTGAACAACTGAGTTTCCATGATTTTCGTTCACTGATTTGGGGCACACGTATCTTTGTACATTAATTTAAAGGCTGAAGCTTGATTACCTAGCTACATGTGGTAAAATCTCCTTATAGACATTTTCTGTGATGAAACAAGATGAGTGAGGGTGGACAGATAAGAGAATACTGTACTGTAAACCTCACTTTACAGTGAGGTTTCACTCACTTTCGTCTATGTGTCGTCATAGTTCAGTGACCCATGACTTTTGAAAGTTTCATATTAATTAATAATTTCTAAAACCAGTGTTTTAATAGCTTTTTATTATCCTAATTAAACTAAACTAAATAAAACCAAAAAACCAGCGTTGAATGTAATGAAACGCCATTTTCTGGGTGAGTCCCGGAGGCTCCCCGGAGCTATCCCAGGCTGATATGCTAATGTCAGACTTTGGCATCAGTCATGTGTATGGAGTTCTTAGGCCTACCGGGGACCACGGCCAGAACCGGGCCCCCTCAGAGAGGCAAGGGAAGCAATGGCCTATAGAAGCCCCCGTGTAGTTGGAAGCATTCTATGTCTGCCATCGACCAGGAACAGGCACCCAGAAAGGTAAGCGCCCCAAAACAAACCCCTATTCTGGTTAAAATTGCTACCTAATACCGAACTAGTGGATAGAACTCCCCAACCGAAAACAAGCAAATTAGTGTGACGTCACACACTGCCGCGCCGCTGTCTGCGCAGCTCCCCCCTCCCCGGGAGGGGGAAGGGGGAGCCCCAGACCCCCGCGCCGGCTACCCACACCTCAGTTCTTGAGGCTGGATGTCAAAAACGCGAAAAACCGCCGACCGGAGGGAGGGAGGGATGCCGGGGAGCCTCCGGGACTCACCCAGAAAATGGCGCTTCATTACATTCAACGCGGGTTTTCTGGGGGGAGCCCCGTCGGCTCCCCGGAGCTAACTACCCACAGACAGAAAAAGAGGGACTTACCCGGGAGGCGGTCGTCGCTCACCCCTCAACTCGAAGCCGAGACAACTGGCTGCAACCGCCGACCCAAAGCAACACAGGCCCGACGAGGGCCAGGGACATTCACAAGGTAACGAGCAGCCAAGACCCTGTTCGACCTCCAAAATCCCCGCGCCCGAATATCAGACCAAGACATATTCCCAAAGACGGCAGCAAGAGCCGCGAACTTACGAACGTCATGGGCACGGGGATAGACCGCAGGCTGGCTAGACCTTATAACCCTGCGGACGACCTGAGGGACCCGAACCCGCGAACAGGGAAGAAGGGAAACCGGATCAACCCACAGCGCGTCCCCGGACACAGAAGCTGTGGCGCGCAAATAACGGCGAAGCGCCGCAACCGGACACAAAACATGATGCACCCCCGGCCTGACCAACCAAGCATCAACCACCCATGGACCCCTCCGGAACGCAGCAGTCTCATTCTTCGCCAGAAAAGAAGGAGACGGCTGCAAACGAACAAAACTATCACCACGACCAAAAGAGCAGAAACCCCTGCGCCGGAGGAGAGCATGAAGCTCCCCTACCCGACCCCCAGAGGCCAAAGCCAACAAAAAAAGTGCCTTGGAAAAACAATCCTGGACCGAAGGGGCCACAACGAAACGAGGAGATGAAAGGAAAGCGAGCACTCTGTCCAAAGACCAGGACGGCTCAGGCGACGCATGAGCAGGCCGGAGGTGAAACAATGCACGAGACAGCTTGCGAAACGGCGCAGACGTAACATCGATACCGAAAGCAAGCTGAAGCGGCTCCGCCAGCGCCGCACGATACGAAGCGACAGTGTTAGGCATAAGATGACGGTCCTGAAACAACCACGAGAGGAAGGACAAGACCACCCGAACAGACAAGGAGCTAACACGACGAAGACGCAAAAAGAAACGGAAGGACCGCCAGGAAACTTCATACTGCCGCCGAGAAGAAGCCCTCAGGTGGGACACCAACAAGGAGGCCACCTGATCACCATAGAGATGATGATAGACTCGAGTAAAAAAACCATACGCGAAGACTCGAGGAGAAGATCGAACCAGCCACGTGACGTACCGGCCCGATCTGCTGAAAGAGGCAGGAGCCGCGGGAAAACCCTCGGGTTCGGACACCGAGCAACCAGCGCCTGAAACCAAGGCTAGGCCGGCCACCAAGGGGCCAGAAGGACAACTCTCCCCCGGTAAAGTCTCTAAGCGAGTCAGGACCTGGAGCAACAGCCGAACCGGGGGAAAGAGGTACAGGAACCCCCCTACCGTACTGTGAGCTCGACGGAAGGACGGAGCCCAACGCCCCTGGCCGGCCTGGTGAGCACTGGTCACAAAACCCCAGCCGAGAGACGACGCATCCGTGTACACATCGAGCGAGGGCTCGGGTAGGCGCCAAGGCACTGAACCCCGAAAAACCCGAAGAGGAAGCCGGTGGACGCAGCAACCGACGCAAGTCCCCCGGGGGTCGAACTCTGCGATCGCGAGAGAGGCGGAAGGGGGAACCCCGAAGGAACCAGAACAGCCGTCGAAGCCAAACCCGACCCGGCGGGTAGACCACCATCGCGAAGTTCAGGCTCCCGCACAGCCCCTCGAGCAACCGCCGGGTGACCCGAGGGCCCTCCAGAAACAGACGAAGGCGGGACCGCAGCCGCAGGAGAGACTCCGGAGGGAGAGACAAGGAGGCGGTCCGAGAGTCCCACACGAGACCCAGCCAAGTCCTGAACCTGAGAGGGAACCAGATGGGACTTCCTCCAGTTCACCAAGAACCCGAACCCGGCGAGCTGGGAAAGAACCAAATCCCTGGCTAGCAAGCAAGCTGACTGGCTGGGAGCCCAAACCAGCCAGTCGTCGAGGTAGGCCAACACCCGAACACCTAGGAGACGCAAACGAGCCACCACAACCCGTGTAAGGCGTGTGAACACGCGAGGTGCCAGGTTCAACCCGAACGGGAGACAACGAAAACGGTAACTCAGACGCCCCACTACAAAACCGAGCCAGTCCCTGAACCGCGGATGAATCGGGACATGCCAATAAGCGTCCCGGAGGTCCAGGGACACCATCCAAGCACCCGGCTCCAAGAGGAGCCGAACCTGAGACAGCGTAGTCATCCGAAAGGAGGGGCAATGAACCCAGGGGTTCAGACGGGACAAGTCCAGAATGAACCGCAGGTCCGCACAGTCCCGTTTCGGAACCGGAAACAGACGGGAAACCCATCTGAGGGACGACGTCGTTTCGACGACGCCCAAGCGTACCCACTCCAAGACGACTCGACAGAGCGCAGGGGAAGAAGCCTGCCCCGCCAGCCCCGACCCCCCAAAGGGGGGAGGGGCCACCCAACGCCACCGCAGGCCGCAAGACACGACCCGAAAGGCCCACGAATCGTGGGACCAGGCGCGGGCGAACAGCGCAAGCCGCCCCCCCATCGCCCCGTCAAAGGGGCAAACCGCGAAAGGGCCGGCGACCCTTACGAGACCCAGAACCCCGCACAGCGCGAACACCGCGCCGACCAGACGAGGGAGGGTCCGCAGGAGGAGCCAACCCCCAAACCTGACACCAGAGGCCTACCACGACGAGAGGAACCCCGAGCCCTGGCACGACCTTTCCGGGAAGACCCACCCCGGGACCCCCGGAAAACCAACAAGTCCGACATCGGACGACAAGCCGCCGACGCAGCCTGAATAAACTGCGCCACGGCCGACTCCCCAAACAGGAGAGGACAAAAAGGTGAAGAACGCCTAAGAGCCAGAGCCCAAGCAGATTCCACAGAGGAACCCAGCACCGCCTGCCGACACGCGAGACGGGAAGCATA
>NC_091190.1:1512885-1542885 GCF_040958095.1 Procambarus clarkii
AGCACAACCACAACATGTGCCAAGACCCAAAAAGATCAGTCTGCAAGCCAGGAAGACCCCGGAACCCCAGAAGGCAGAACCGAGTCACACGAGGAAACAAAGTCCCCTGAACCCACAAAAGGGGGCCCAAGAGGAAGAAACCTCCAGAACGAAACCAAGGAACCCAAAGTAACCCAGAATCGAACCAAGGGGAGCCCAAACCACCACATTTGCCGGCGGAGAACACCACTGAAAGGCAAAGCACAGCCCCCAGCAGAACCCCCTAGGAAAACGGTCCCAACAGACCGAAAACCGAGGGACAAGTTGTGGGAGCAAGCATACCAGCCAGGGGCACTGAGCCTAAACCCAAAGGCTCAGACCCAAAATCAACACCCAAACGTTCCCAGAGGAACAGGCAACGGCAAGAAAACACCAGAAAAACAAAGAAACGACAACAGGAGAACAAAAACCCTGAAAAAAAATTGAAAACTCACCCGAGACGCTCGCTCGCACACCCAGACGCATGTAAACAAACCGCAACGCCGCCCTGGTGGCCACGCCGTGAAACCGGCAGACGAAAATGGCCGCCAGCAGGGGCTGTGACTGACGCTAAATACACAAAAACACGTCAGCAAAAGTGGGAAGCTAGCAGACTGGATGGGCGAAAAACGTCGCCCAACAGCAGAAAAACCCCGGCAGGGGCAAAACCGCCCCAGAACTGCTAGCAGGCAACCCCCACAGCCCCGGGAACCAACAACAGAGGCTCCGGGGCAGAGCCGTCCTCCAAGCCCTCCGCCCTTAAAGAAAAGCAAGAGTCCATGGGAAAGGCAACAAGAAAGGGCCGCTGGTAAGACCCAGAAGCCTTGGCAGGAGGCACAGGCTCAAACCTCCGTCCCCAACCCGAACGGGGCAGCCCCCGAAAACCGCCAGAGTCTCTGCCGCAACTAAACCCCGCCCCGACCCCGAAACCCGCAGACGGTCCGGAGCCGGGAACATGGAGGGAAAGGGTCGAACAGCACCTAACCAAACGGGGCGGCCACGGGGCATTCGAGTGGGAAACCAACCTAGCATGTTGCAGCAACCTAACCTAGCTTGCAACACGGATGCCGCCTGAACTCTGAACAGTAATAACATCAGGAGAGTACTGGAGAACAAGCAGAGAATCTCTCGCAAGACTCCGGGTCAAGGTGTCAGTGACCCAACAGGCAGCATGACGGAGGTAAAAATGGCGACTGTCACCCGGAGACAAGGGAACAGCAACCAACGATCCCGTACAAGACGGGTTGGAACCCGGAAGACACATTCAATGGTCCCCCGAGCCCAGACAGGGGTTTCCAGGGCCCGTAGGGTAACAACTACGGGAAGCCCGGGCAAGGTGTTGCTAACCGGTTAAGAAACCCAAACATAACAAGAGGGTAGATTATAGCACTGAAAACCCCTGAGATGTGTACAATCACGGGGGCCTAGCAGAGGGCCGCCAAACACTACCAGTGGAACTATAACCACCTTAGGCAGACCCCCACCAGGCATGAAAAATTAAAAACAAAAGAAAAACCCCCGCAAAAGTACACCGTCTCCAGAGGCAACAGAAACCGGTCGCCGCTTAGGTGGCAGGCTGCACAACACCTTGATGCCCTAACCAGCACAATACCAATCCCTACACAGGGCCAAACAAGGGCCCCAAGCCCCAGCTGGCCCCAAGGGCGAGGCAAATGCCGAGCAGCAAGAACCTCTACGGGAATGGTTCCCGAACGCCCCAGGGAAGATAACCCTGTTACGCAAGGGCAGTACTCACAGGGCGCTTAGGGAAGTCAGCCACTAAATACATGCAGCCACGGCACTGATGAAGTACTCCTGGCCACCGCACAACACAACACACGGCAGTGAACGCCACACAAGGCAAACACCGCCTAGGAAACTGAGGCCAGAGAAGCGTCAATCCCGGTTGACATTAGGGAACGAACTGGAGCTTGGCAGCCGGCGCGGTAGGTCCGGGGCTCCCCCCTCCCCCTCCCGGGGTGGGGAGGGCTGCGCGGACGATCAGCGCGGCAGTAAAGTGTGATGTTTGCTTGTTTGCTTGTTTCCTTGTGATTGTAGGGAGTTTCTACCTCTATGTTCGGTTTTTGTTTTAGTTTTTACCATGTGGGGTTTGTTTTGTTATGCCTACCTTTCTGGGTGCCTAACCCCGGTCGATGGCAGATAAGGAAAACGCCAACCACAAGGGGTTTTCCAGGGCCATTGCTCCCTGAAACCTCTCTGAAGGGGCCAGGTTCTGGCGCTGGTCCCTGGTAGGTCTGAACTCCTTAGCTAATGTCCCGGTCTAATATAACATACATTAGCCCGATAAGCTCCAGGGAGCCGTAGGGGCCCCGCACAGAATAGGAGGTGATATGATCACTATATACAAAATAGTAACAGGAATTGATAAAATTGATAGGGAAGATTTCCTGAGACCTGGAACTTCAAGAACAAGAGGTCATAGATTTAAACTAGCTAAACACAGATGCCAAAGAAATATAAGAAAATTCACTTTCGCAGCAGAGTGGTAGACGGTTGGAACAAGTTAGGTGAGAAGGTGGTGGAGGCCAAGACTGTCAGTAGTTTCAAAGCATTATATGACAAAGAATGCTGGGAAGACGGGACACCACGAGCGTAGCTCTCATCCTGTAACTACACTTAGGAAATTACACTTAGGTAATTACACTCCCCGGGGAAGCGACAGAGAAGATACATAAATCGTACACGAGTGGCACACAAGGGGACAAAGGCAGAAACCGAGCACCCAACTGAGCCACAGGGACGGTAGAAGAAACGTGTGCAGTTTAACAGGCAATCGAAGGAACACAGCTAATTGTAACACAATCGAAGGCAGCCCAACTCGGGCTGACCCCATACACAGCCCCAAGAGCAAAGAGAGCGCCCATGAAGCACAGAATCTGCTCGACAGGTAAACAACAGGGGAGAGGTGGAACCAAAGAGCCAGAACCCAATCCTGCAAGTACAAGGAGGCGAGCACAAAACACCCTCGACACAGGAAAACGTACCACCGAATAGGCACCCTCACCGTTGCACTGTGGAACAAGGTGGAGGCGGGGCCCCGAACTCAAACAAGGTAAGACAAGCATAGGAGAGGGGCAGGAGGAGTACAGGCAGGAGCCACCTCGGAAGGGTCAAGAGGCCACCCGCAGACACCCGTGAACCGAGGAAGGAATCAGGCAGAGAGAACAAGAGCTGCCGAGTATGGGCTAATAGCCCTGCAGTAGGTACCTCGGGTGATACAGTCCACGTTCTCAAGTACGCATGTACACCCATTCCTACTCCCAAAAACAAAAACAGCGTTAGGATGAAGGAGACGCCAAACCGCACCAACTCACCTGCATAACATAGGCCCTGAAGGGCCATGACGCAAGCTTTCGAGTCCGTTGCCGCCGGAGGCAGCCAGGGCGCCCATGCTGGAGAGGAGGGGAGCAGCGAAGGAGGCTCCCCACCCTAGAACGCAGGGAAAACATCATGACTTCCCCACAGCGGCACCCCAGAACACCCCCAAAGCAACGGGGCACGGATTGGATTAAGAAAAGAGCGAGAGGTGAAGCTCCTTCCCCCCACCCCCCCCCGAGAGAAAATGGATGCAGAACACGTGTGCACACCGCCCTGAACCAAAACAAACTCCCACGGAGCATGCGCAGGACGTGAAAGAAAAGTAGCTCAACAAGGCGAGAAGTAGCCCAACCGGCTATAAGGAGGCCAACAAGGCGAGAAGTAGCCCAACCAGTGACAAGCAGCTCAACTGGCGACAGTAGCCCAAACTGCTACAAGGAGCCCAAACGGCGACAAGGAGCCCAAACGGCTACAAGGAGCCCAAACGGCTACAAGGAGCCCAACCTGTCCAGAACAGAAGGAACCAGTATGAAGGCAAACTCTGGGACACGCAGGAGGTAAGCCGCAAAGGCCAACCGCACCGCAGGCGAAATGATGCGGTTAGCCGAAAACCTCTGGAAGACGGAACCGAAGAAACCACAGGGACACGGAACCGAACCCAGGGAGGAGCAGAACCCAAGCCCAAATCGTACACAGAGGGGAGGGGGGAAAGAAAACCCCACTCCTCGCAACAGTAAGCCCCGCTCAGAAGGATGGAAATCCAGGCGGGGCGCAATGGAGCCCAAGGCCCCCAAGGCCGCTCCTCCCCAACCCCAGGAGCCTCTACACTAGGCCCCGGGGCCGAGTCGACCTCCAAAGCCCTGGCCCCACAAGAAAAAGCCAAGGCAGCCAAGAGAGCTGGAAGAGAAGGGGCCCACTGGTCAGACCCCGGAGCATCGGCCGGAGGAACAGACTCGAATGCCTCCGCAGCTACCCTGGACGGGGCAACCCCTGAAACTGCCCAAGTCTCAGAACCTCTAACCCCACCCTGACCCCGAAGCCTACAGATGCGTAGGGGCCGGAAGCAGGGAGGGGGGGGGGGGGAACAAGGGGGCCATAGAAGAACCAAGGCCGAAGCGACCAAAACCCCCAAGTCTGGGTCCCTACACAAGCGGGGCAGCATCGGGGTGTCCGGGGAAGCGACAAACCAGAGCGCGTTGCAACATCCTACCCTGCAACGTGCGAGCTGCCTGCACCCACGGGAATTCATCAGCAGACTGGGTGAATGGAGTCACGAACAAGCAACAAAGCTCGCAGGACTCAAGGGTCGAATGTGTCACCGACCCAAGAGGCAGCATGACGGAAGCAAAAACAAGTAGAGTCACCCTGAGACAAAGGGACAGAGCAACCCTCAACTCGCACAAAGCGAGAGGAAATGCAAGGGTCACCACTATCGGACCCGAGAGCCCCCGGGGGGTTTCCCAGGGCCCCTAGACTGGGTCTGCTAAGGGTTATCCCAGGCAGGACACTGCTAACCGGCGCCCCAAATTACCAAGCAAACTGCTAAAGCTGAACCCACGGAACATGTCTACCCGTGAGGGCGAAGCAGGGGTGCCACCACACAAACGAACCTAATATAAGGGGGGGGGGGGGGTAACACAAGGCAGACCCTCCTACCAGGCAAAAACAAATATAAAAGAAAAACCACACAAGTGGACAACGTACCCAGAGGAAACAGAGCCGGCCGCTGTCATAGGTGAAAACTAGCTACTCAGTATCCTGCGCCCCACCAGTGTTATAACTACTACTTACCCCAAGGTAAACAAGGGAGTAAAACCCCCAAACACTCGGGGCGGCCAAACGCCAAGCAGGGAAAGGCCAACAGAGGTAGATCCAAGGTGACTTGTGGAAGGCAACCCCAAGCCCCAAAGGCAGTACTTACAGGGCACTCAGAGAAGGTGACCCTAAGCACATGCAGCCCGAGTACCTGAGAATACTACTCTCAGCTCGCATGACCACTGTAAGAGCAGCACTGCAAACAAGTCACAGCACTGAGACAAGACCGGAGCTGGAGCCACACAACCGTGCATTATCCCATCAGCCGAGGAAGTGAGGCGGGGGTCTGCATGGGGCTCCCCCTTCCCCCTCCTAGGGAGGGGGGAGCTGCGCAGACATGCAGCGCGGCTCGTGTGACGTCATGCTTGTTAGTTCCTTTTCCTGGGGAGTTCTGTCCACTCGTTTGTCGATTTTTGTTGTTAACAAGAATAGGGGTTTGTTTTGTGGTGCTTACCTTTCTGGGTGACTGTCCCGGTCGATGGCAGATAAAGAATGCTCCAAATCACATGTGCATTTCTATGGGCCATTGCTCCCCGTGCCTCTCTGAGGGGGCCAGGTTCTGGCTCGTGGTCCCCGGTAGGCCTAGAATTCCACCCACATCGACTGATGCAAAATAGTTAGGGTATCCGTATCAGCCATGGATAGCTCCAGGGAGCCGTAGGGGCTCCCCCCAGAAAATAACAGAAATGCTTCGGCAGACACAACTATCACAAGCAAGGAAAATAAGCCTAAGCAGGGAGATCGAAGAAATAGAACAAACGTTGAAGCGATCATACGAGTCTGAGGAAATGAAATTGGAACAGAAAGTTATTCAAAAGATAAAGAAAAATCCGAAATATTTTTTTCACGTACGCAAAATCAAAATCAAAAACCTCGACCAGTATTGGACCATTAGTTACAAATGAAGGTACGTACACAGAGGACAACAAAGAGATTAGTGAAATTCTAAGAAGCCAGTATGAGGCCATGTTTAGCACACCAATAAACAACATGAAAGTTAATGACCCTGACAGCTTCTTTATGAATGACATTCAAGCTGCAGATAATATAACGGATATTACCACAAACTCGGAAGACTTTGAAAGAGAAATTGACAATATGCCTATGTACTCAGCTCCTGGGCCTGACTCATAGAATTCAATATTCATAAAGAAATGTAAAGTACTAGTAGCGTGAGCATTCAGCACAGTATGAAGAAAGAGCCTGGATACAGGGGAGATACCAGCTGCACTTAGATCTGCAGATATAGCTCCTCTGCACAAGATGGGGTACCTGCTTGCTTGATTCCTGCTTGATGTGGTTCTGGGAGTTCTTCTACTTCACAAGTCCAGCCTGAGGCCAGGCTTGCCTTGTGAGAGTTTGGTCCAACAGGGT
Organism: Procambarus clarkii; assembly: GCF_040958095.1. Taxonomy (NCBI): domain Eukaryota; kingdom Metazoa; phylum Arthropoda; class Malacostraca; order Decapoda; family Cambaridae; genus Procambarus; species Procambarus clarkii. Next base: position 1,519,432 of record NC_091190.1, read on the forward strand.
GTTGCTTGTAGTGGCCCGAAGGCCCACATACCTACCAGAGCCCGGTTGGTCCAGCACGCTTTTTAGAAAACTGTCTAGATTTCTCTTGAAAATGTCCACTGTTGTTCCGGCAATATTTCTTAGCTTAGTAGTAAATCTAAAAAACAAGGCTTAGTAGTAGAGCATTGGCAAAAAATTATGGACCAGTTACACTAACATCACATATGATTAAAAGTTTTTGAAAGAGTGATTAGGAATCAATTTTCTAGTTTTATGGAAAGAATGAGCTACACAATCCAGGACGACATGGATTTAGAGCGGGATGATCCTGTCTGTCACAGTTACTCAACTACTATGACAAAATCACAGAAGCTTTAGAAGAAAAGCAAAATGCAGATGTTGTATACACAGACTTTGCAAAGGCCTACGACAAATGTGACCATGGAGTGATAGCACACAAAAGAGGTCAATGGGAATAACTGGTAAAGTAGGACGCTGGATACTCAATTTCCTGTCGAACAGAACACAAAGATTAACCCTCAAACCGCTAGGGGCCCAAATGGAATTCACACCCACAGGCGCAACAAAAAAAAAAATCCAAAAAATTCTTTCGTCTTATAGAAGTGTTCATTTTTGTTCCCTGATCACGGAAAAAATAACAAAAAAATCGTAGGTGGCATATTTTAGCCGCAATAGGGTAGGGAAGTGTGGCAAAAAAGGGGCGTTGGCAGAGCCTTCGCCAGACGAGGTCTACTCAGCCCAAGCTGTCAGACGGCAGTTGCCACAAATATTACCTAATTATTTCAATGTCTCTGATTGATTTTTTCTTAGTTTTTTTGCAGTAATATTATTCCATACAGTGAATTGTGATATATTTATATTATAAAATGTGTGAACCATCGCTGTACTCAAAATTATGGTGTGCATATTAGTGATTCAATTATTATGTTCATAAAACAATAAACAAATAGTTTTGCTGTTGTTACACTATATACACAGGTTATATATAAGTATTTGCATGTTGACCAGACCACACACTAGAAATTGAAGGGACGACGACGTTTCGGTCCGTCCTGGACCATTCTCAAGTCGATTCAATCTTCGATAAGTATCTACATTTGTGTTCACCATGGCGAACCACTAAGCTGGTATGGTGAGTGCAGTCAATAAATGGTGGCCACACACAGTCAGAAAACAACGCCGCAACTCTCCCTCCCACAGCCTTACTCCTCCCTCCATGGAGCACAGCGCTAAATATCACCACAATCCTGCTATTATCAGAATCCTGGTCAGTTTTATCACAGTCAGGGGGCTTCAGTAATACTATCACTGCTAAATAATAGCAGTATCATTTATATTATGGTATTTGTAGGAGATGCTGTGGTCACAAGCTGAACAGCGGTGCTGTGAGCTCGTGCTGCGTGCGCCAGCCTTGGTGGCTTGCTCAATACTGACGCTGTAACACCCAAGAATGTTGGCCTGGATTTTTTTCTAGGTGGCATCTGGCAACTATTGGTCGTGGCTGTACTATAGCTGCCCCTATCCCAGGCGGGGCGTTTAAATTATAGCGCTAGACACGAAATCATATATAAATGATGTGCGCGGTTTCGGTTTTGTCACTGATATCATTTATATATGATATGCGCGGTTTGAGGGTTAACAATCAAATAAAATCGAGTCCCGGAGCAGTTAAAAGCTCTGTACCTCAAGGTACAGTCTTTGCACCACTGCTGTTCCTTATTCTCATATCAGTTAAAGACAAAAATACAAGTCACAGCTTTGTTTCATCCTTTGCAGATGACACAAAAATCAGCATGAAAATTACCTCTGCTGAAGAGATTAAAAAAAATACAAGCAGATATCAACAAAATCTTCGATTGGGCAGCAGAAAATAACATGATGTTTTACAGTGATAAATTCCAGGTACTCAGATACGGCAAAAATGAGGATCTGAAACATAATACAGGGTACAAAACATAATCGAATCTGCTCATAGTAGGAAAACAGCATGTCAAGGATTTGGGAATAAAGATGTCCGACGATCTAACGTTTAGAGAGCACAACCAAGCAAATATTGAGTCAGTCAGAAAAATGATAGGATGGATTACGAGAACTTTTGAATCCATGGATCCCATCACAATGATTGTACTCTTCAAGTCACTTGTGTTGTCCCGTCTCGAGTACTGCTCAATACTCATTTCCCCCTTCAGAGCAGGAGAGATTGCTGAAATAGAGGGAATACAGAGAACATATAACAGCACGCACAGACGCAATAAAGCACTTGAATTATTGGGATCGTCTCAAAGCTCTCCATATGTACTCACTAGAAAGGAATTGAGAGAGATACCAAATAATATACACATGGAAAATGCTGGAGGGCCAGGTCCCTAATCTACACAGTAAAATAACAACGTACAGTACTGGAGTGAATGATATGGAAGAAAATGCAGAATAAAACCAGTGTAGAGCAGAGGTGCCATAGGCACAATCAGAGAACTCTGTATAAACATCAGAGGTCCGCGGTTGTTCAACGTCCTCCCAGCGACTATGAGAAATATTGCCGGAACAACCGTGGACATCTTCAAGAGGAAATTGGACTGTTTTCTAAAAGAATTTCCAGACCAACCGGGCTGTGGTGGGTATATGGACCTGCAGGCCGCTCCAAGCAATAACCCGATGGACGAAACTCTCACAAGTCAAGCCAGGCCTCGGGCCAGGCTTGGGGAGTAGCAGAACTCCCAAAACCCCATCAAGCAGGTATCAAGCAGTACCCCCTGAAGAAAAGGCAGAGTCCAGGGGAAAGGCACACAAGAAGGGGGGCCTGCTGGTGGGACCCAGAAGTCTCGGCAGGAGGAACCAGCTCAAATGCCTCCGTCTCCGACCCGAATGGGGCAGCCCCCGAAGCTACCCAAGTCTCATTACCAACTAAACCCTGTGCCGGATCCAAAACCCTCAGACGTTTGGGCGCCAGACACAGGAGTGGGGGGGGGAAGTGCAGGATGAACAACAGGGGAAGGACCAGGGAGCGCAGACGGAACCAAAGTCGAAACAACTAACGCCCCCAGGTCCGGGTCCTTAAAACCAAAGCGGGACAGCCGGGAGGCATCCGGGTGGGAAACCAACCTAGATCGTTGCAGTATCTTAAACCTAACATGCAATGCGGATGCTGCCTGTACCCTAACTGCAACATCATCAGAATAAAACTGGAGCACAAGCAGAGAACATGACTTGCAAAACTCTGGGTCAAAGGTGTCATTGACGCAACAGGTAGCATGATGGAGGCACAATAGGTGACTGTCACCCTGAGACAAGGGCACACAGCAACCTTCAAACCTGCACAAGGTAGGCTGGAACTCTGAAGACGCATCAATGGGTCCACCGAGCCCTGACAGGGTTTTCCAGGGCCCGTAGGGAAACAACTATGGGAAGCCCGGGCAAGGTGTTGCTAACCAGTTAAATCACCCCCCCCCCCCAAAAAAAAAGGAGGGGGGAAAATGACAACACTGAAACTCCTGTGACATATACAAGCATGGGGGCCTAGCAGAGGGCCACCAAAACAGTATCAGGGAAACTATGGTCCCACAAGGCAGACCCCCACCAGGCAAACAAAAACAAAACAAAAGAAAAACTCCACAAAAGTACACAGATCCCCCAGAGGCAACAGGAACTGGTCGCCGCACAACACCTTGACACCTTAACCAGCACAACACCACTCCCTACCCAAGGCCAAACATGGGCCCCAAGTCCGAGCTGTCCCAAGGGCAAGGCAAATGCCAAGCAGCAAGAACCCCCTACGGGAGCGGTTCCCGAATACCCCAGGGAAGAGAACCCTGACACGCAGGGGCAGTACTCACAGGGCACTTAAGGAAGGAGGGTCCCCCTAAGCACATGCAGCCCCGGCACTGATGATGTACTCCTGGCTACTAAACACCACAAGAATACAGCAGAGAACGCCACACAGGCAAATACCGCCCAGGAATTTGAGGCCAAAGAAGCGTCTGTCCCGGTTGACATTAGCATACGAACCGAAGAGCTAGGCAGCTGGTGTGGTGAGGTCCGAGGCCCCCCTCCCTCTCTCGGGAAGGGAGGGCTGCGCAGATGAGCGGTGCGACAGTAGAGTGTGATGTTTACTTGTTTCCTTGGGATTGTAGGGAGTTCTACCTCTCTGTTCGGTTTTTGTTTTAGTTTCTTACCATGTGGGGTTTGTTTTGTTATGCCTACTTTTCTGGGTGCTAATCCCGGTCGATGGCAGATAAGGAAAAAACCCCAACCACAAGGGGGTTTTCCAGGGCCATTGCTCCCTGAAACCTCTCTGAAGGGGCCAGGTTCCGGCTCTGGTCCCTGGTAGGTCTGAACTCCTCAGCTAATGTCCCGGCCTAGTATAAAACACTTTAGCCCGATAAGCTCCAGGGAGCCGTAGGGGCTCCCCCTACAAAAGAAGCGTTAACAAAGCAGTCGCCAGACGAGGTTGCTCCTCCCCAGCTGTCACGCGGCAGTTGCCACAAAAAAAAATTACCTATTTATTTCAATGTCTCTGATTGATTTTTTCTTTGTTATTTTGCAGTAATATTATTCAATAGTGTGTATTGTGATATATTTATATAATAAAACGTGTGAACCATCGCTGTACTCAAAAATATGGTGTGCATATTAGTGGTTCAATTATGTTCATAAAACAATAAACAAATAGTTTTACTGTTATTATACTATATACACAGGTTTTATAAATAAGTATCTGCATGTTTTGCTCACCATAACGAACCACTAAGTTGGTATTGTGAGCCAAAAAGCAACAAGGAGTGACCGCTACACACCAGCCAGTCACTTCCTCCCTCAACACCTCACTCGCCCACATTCTCCTCCCACCATACTGTTTTTGCTTTTATTCACTATACACAGACATTATAAGTATCTACATGTTTTATTCACCAAACCGGTACAAATAAGCTGGTATGGTGCCCAAAGACCATAATGGCCACCATTAACCACCGTGCAGCGCCGAGTTTATTGTGAAATTCCACCAGTGCGCATGAAATAAAGTGTTCATAAAAAATTATATTTTCTTCATAAGAAGATAAATTCCCTTCCCTGAACATGTCTATGTAAAAATAAATACAAAATTCCACTTTCTTTGGCTGTGGTGACGTGGAAAACGTGTGCTGTGATGTCATCAGGGCCTGGTCGCCTGTGCGTGAATTGCCCAGACACGGTCGCACAGGCCATTCAAGCACCGGGTGTTGCCACAAATATATTTTCAATTATTTGTTTTATGTATTTCCAATGCTTTTTTTTATCGTATTTGATGCATATTTGTGTCCTTTACAATATGTATACAGTAGAACGTTCATAATGTTCCCTGGAACTGTGATACGTGTGTAAGTACTAGTAATGTGTCCACAATAAATGTTTATTGTTGCAATATTACCTGTTAAAAATTCACTAAAATTACAATATGTAGTTTCACACACTATTTACACAGTAACATACTGTATTACACACTCAGTACAGTACTTCAGATGTGAGTAATAATCAACGAAGTAGTCCATGGTACACAGCGCGACTTCGCTCTCAGTGCCCCAGGTACAGATAAATTTTTGCTTCCTGTTTCTTCATTCTGTGTGCTTGCAAATAACTCACTCACATACACCCTTGGCTTTAGTACTTGTAGGTTGTATGCAGCCAAGCTTGTAAAGCATAAGGTAGTATTGAAAAGATTATAGGAAAAGATCACTTTGTAAGGTAGTCTTGAAAAGATCACTTTGTTTAGTCCCACACAGGAAGAGATTCAGCTTACCTCAAGAGTGTCCGTCAGTCAGAAAGAGATTCAGCTAGCCTCAAAGAATGTCTGTCAGTTAGGAAGAGGTTCAGGTATTCTTGAAAATATCTATGGAAAACACCACTATGGAAGCCGCTAACACTGTTCATCTATGCTACTTGTATCAGATGCATCATCACTGAACGTAGAAAATGATTCATCTATGTATCATCTAAATAAATTGGAGATAGTATAGGATTGCAAGGGTGACGCTGGGAGCTACAACTGGATACACTCGCTGTATCGTCCTCATAGGTGCTGTATCACTTGCATCCAACCTTTGTGTTAGGTCCTTATTGCCCCTAGCTTCACCAATATTATGACCCTTAATTATGTTCTTCAAACAATAAGGTTTGAATTTCACCAATAGAGCGTTATCTTTCAACATCACGTTGAACAGGTGTTTGGGAGCCAGAGGCGCGTGCGCCACCCATGGGTGCTCATTCAGTACTAACCCAGCCAGCAGCCCTTGAGCATCCTGGGAATTTTTTCCAAGATGGCTGCCTCTCACTGGAGGTCCTAAGAGTCCATTTCATACACAACCAACCTCGTACACATTTAGAATTGGTTCCGAAAAATCAAAAAGAGTTTTCTCGGTTGGCGCAGTTTCCCTCCGACCAAGAATACTCGGTTGGCGCAGTTAAGTGGTTAAACAACATGACATGCCATGCAGACGATGCACCTCCCTCACCAAAATGGCGGCTCCTAACATACTTCTCTTGCTGTTATTACACTTTATACACACGTTATATATATTTATCTACATTTGTGTTCACCATAGCAAACCTCTAAGCTGGTGTGGTAAGTCCAGTCAATAAAAGGTGGCCACACACAGTCAGAAGATGACGTCACCTCCCTCCCTCCCTCAGCATTACTCCTCCCACCATGGAGCACAGCGGTAAATATCACCACAATCCTGCTATTATCAGAACCCTGGTCAGTTTTCTCACAGTCAGAGGTCTCCTGTAATACTATCATCGCTAAATAATAGCATGTACATATATATTTTGACATTTTTAGGTGATGCTGTGGTCACAAGCTGAGCAGAGATGCTGTGAGTTCATGCTGCGTGTGTCAGCCTTGGTGGCTCACTCAGTACTGAGGCCCTAACACCCGGGAATGTTGTCCAGCAAAAACAATGAGTGTCGCCCTGAGATAAGGGGAGAGAGCAACCCTCAAACTCGCACAAAGCAAGAGGAAACCCTGGGGTCGCATCCATCGGACCCATGCGCCTCCGCAGGGATTCCCAGGGCTGGTATCACTAAAGGTATGCCCAGGCAGGGTACTTCTAACCGACGCCCAAGTCTATCAAACAAACTGTTAAAGCTGAACCTCCGGGACATCCACTCACAGGAGCAAAGCAGGTGCAAGGGACACAAAGGTAAACCCCCCACCCAAGCCAAAACAAAAAGTAAAAGTAAAACCCGGCAAGAGGATAATGTACCCAGGAGGAGCAGAGCCGTAATAGGAGAAAAATAGCTGTGAAGTACCCCGTGTCCCACCAGTGCAATAAACCACCACTTACCCCAAGGTAAACAAAGGAGGAAAACCCTCCAACACTTGAGGCGGTCAATTACGAAGCAGCAAAGACCACAGAGGTAGGCCCCACGTTGACTTGTGGAAGAGAACCCTAAGCCCCAAGAGCGGTTGTTACAGGATACTCAGGGAAGAGAACTCTAAGCACATGCAGCCCGAGTACCTGTGAATATTACTCCCAGCTTCCACGCCACCGTAAAAGCAGTACTGAACACCAAGCACAGCACAGCAAGAGAAATTGGAGCTGGACCCACCTGACCATGCCTAATTACATCAGCCTAAAAACTAGTGGTTGGATACCCGGCATGTGGGTCTGAGGCTCCCCCTTCCCCCTCCCTGGAGACAGAGGAGCACTCATTTGGCTATTTTCGTTGTTTTAACCTGAATAGGAGTTTGCTTTGAGGCGCTTACCTTTCTGGATGCCTGTCCCAGTCGATGACATATACAGAATGCTCCAAATCACATGTGCATTTCTATAGGCCATTCTGGTTGATACCTGGTTGATGGGATTCTGGGAGTTCTTCTACTCCCCAAGCCCGGCCCGAGGCCAGGCTTGACTTGTGAGAGTTTGGTCCACCAGGCTGTTGCTTGGAGCGGCCCGCAGGCCCACATACCACCACCACAGCCCGGTTGGTCCGGCACTCCTTGGAGGAATAAATCTAGTTTCCTCTTGCAAATGTCCACGGTTGTTCCGGCAATATTTCTTATGCTTGCTGGGAGGACGTTGAACAACCGCGGACCTCTGATGTTTATACAGTGTTCTCTGATTGTGCCTATGGCACCTCTGCTCTTCACTGGTTCTATTCTACATTTTCTTCCATATCGTTCACTCCAGTACGTTGTTATTTTACTGTGTAGATTTGGTACTTGGCCCTCCAGTATCTTCCAGGTGTATATTATTTGATATCTCTCTCGTCTTCTTTCTAGTGAGTACATTTGGAGGGCTTTGAGACGATCCCAATAATTTAGGTGCTTTATTGCGTCTATGCGTGCCGTATATGTTCTCTGTATTCCCTCTATTTCAGCAATCTCTCCTGTTCTGAAGGGGGAAGTGAGTACTGAGCAGTACTCAAGATGGGACAACACAAGTGACTTGAAGAGTACATCCGTTGTGATGGGATCCCTGGATTTGAAAGTTCTCGTAATCCATCCTATCATTTTTCTGGCTGTCGCAATATTTGCTTGGTTATGCTCCTTAAACGTTAGGTCGTCAGACATTATTATTCCCAAATCCTTTACTTGCTGTTTTCCTACTATGGGTACATTTGATTGTGTTTTGTACTCTGTATTATGTTTAAGGTCCTCATTTTTACCGTACCTGAGTACCTGGAATTTATCACTGTTAAACATCATGTTATTTTCTGATGCCCAGTCGAAAACTTTATTAATATCAGCTTGAAGTTTTTCAATGTCCTCAGCCGAGGTAATTTTCAAACTGATTTTTGTGTCATCTGCAAAGGATGATACGAAGCTGTGACTTGTATTTTTGTCTATATCTGATATGAGAATAAGGAAAAGCAGCAGTGCAAGGACTGTACCCTGAGGTACAGAGCTTTTCACTGCACTTGGACTAGATTTTATATGGTTGACCGTTACTCGCTGAGTCCTGTTTGACAGAAAACTGAGTATCCAGCGTCCTACTTTACCGGTTATTCCCATTGACTTCATTTTGTGTGCTATCACGCCATGGTCACATTTATCGAAAGCCTTTGCGAAGTCCGTGTATATCACATCAGCATTCTGTTTTTCTTCTAATACCTCAGTGACTTTGTCGTAGTGCTCAAGTAGCTGTGAGAGGCACGATCTTCCCGCTCGAAATCCAAGTTGGCCTGGGTTGTGAAGGTCATTGGTCTCCAAGAAATTGGTGACCTGACTTCTAATCACTCTCTCAAATACTTTTATGATGTGCGATGTTAGTGTAACTGGTCTATAATTTTTTGCCAATGCTTTGCTCCCTCCCTTGTGTAGAGGGGCTATGTCTGCTACTTTAAGTGCATCTGGTATCTCCCCCGTGTCCAAGCTCTTCCTCCACACTATACTGAGTGCCTGTGCTACCGGCACTTTGCATTTCTTTATAAATATTGAATTCCATGAGTCTGGACCTGGGGCCGAGTGCATGGGCATGTTTTCAATATCTTTTTCAAAATTTAGTGCACTCGTGTTTATATCAGTTATATTTACAGGGGTTTGAATATCCCGCATAAAGAAATTGTCTGGATCTTCCACCTTCATGTTGTTTATTGGAGTGCTAAACATGTCCTCATACTACTTTTTTAGGATTTCACTAATTTCTTTGTCATCCTCCGTGTATGAACCTTCACTTGTACGAATAGGTCCAATACTGGCAGTGGTTTTTGCTTTTGATTTCGCATATGAAAAGAAATATTTTGGATTTTTCTTTATTTCCTGAATTGCTTTCTGTTCTAACTGCCTTTCTTCAGTTTCATATGAGTGTTTCAATTTCCACTCAATTTCTTCAATCTCCCTATTTAAATTATTCCTTCTTTGACGGGAAATTCGTGCCTGCATAAGCAGTTCCGTTATTTTTTTCCTGCGTTTATAGTGTCGTCTGCGTTCTCTTTCTACGTTAGATCTCTTTCTGGCTTTCCTCAAAGGAACATGTTTCAGACAGACTTGATACGCTTCTGAAGTCAGTTTTTCTATTCCTTCTGTAGGACTTGTATTACTTAGAACAGTTCCCCATGGAATGTTTGTAAGTTCCCTGTTTATTATCTCCCAGTCTATCCTTTTATTATTAAAATTGAATTTACTGAATAGCCCCTCTTGCTTTATCAACATTTTAGGTCTATTCTGAGTATTGATGGTCGTTTGCACTTCAATGAGCTTGTGATCTGAGTATGTGGTATCTGATATCGTAATGTCTCTGATAATGTCTTCATTGTTCGTAAAGACCAGATCTAGAATATTTTAATTTCTCATTGGCTCCGATATCTGCTGATTGAGTGAAAATTTGTCACAGAATCTAAGTAGTTCTCTAATCTGTGGTTGGTTAGGTCCTGATAGATTTCCTGGTATAATATTATTGTTTGCTATTTTCCACCTGTGACTAGGCAAGTTGAAGTCACCTAGGAAGATAATATCAGGTATCGGGTTCTCCAAATTATCAAGGCTATTCTCTATTTTGCTTATCTGTTCTGTGAATTCCTCAGCCGTTGCATCTGGCGGTTTGTATATTAGAATAATCACTAAATTTATTTTCTCTATTTTTAATCCCAGTACCTCTACCACCTCATTTGTAACGTTTAGGAGCTCCGAGCATACAAGGTCTTCCCTAATATACAGACCCACTCCTCCATGTGACCTAATTTTCCTATCACACCAGTATAGGTTATATCCTGGAATCCAGATCTCACTGTCCAACAATTCCCCTGCATGGGTTTCTGTGAAAGCTCCAAATACTGCATTTGACTCCGTGAGGAGGCCATTTATGAACTGTACTTTGTTGTTTGTTCTTGTTTTTCAGTCCTTGTATGTTGGCAAAGATGAATGAGGTTACTCTGTTAGTGATAGTTTGAATGGGAGACTTTTTCGGCAAGCCCATTATTCGTGGACATAATGAGTTTGTTCTGACCAGTACTGATTGTTGTAGGGCAGTTGTCTGTCGTAGTTCTAGTTCCCTTTCGGTGGGTAATTGTATCTGTAATTCTGGAATGCAAGTGATCTGGCATCCAGTTCCATACACTCTCCATGCTGCTCCTTTTGAATTCTCTGCCGATCTGGTATAAAAAATTTAGAGAGTTTCCTCCAAATTCATTATCCTGCTTGCCACTCTTTATGTAGCGTTCCGTGCCTTTCACGTGAAAGTGTGGGCAGCTGAGGTCATAGCATTTTCTGTCCTCCAGTGAGGTTTGGCACATGTCAGGATGGAAAAACCTACATATTGATCCAAATCGACACTCACCTTTCCTAAGCATATTTAAACATTTTTTGGGATGTTGGTAACTGCATTCTAATCCTTTCTTATTACCAGCATATCTATGTCTGCATATGCCCTTTGCATAAAATTTGCATAAGTCTGTCCTTCTGTTCTAAATTGCTCTATCGGGAACCGTCGTAGTGTCTGTACCTATCGAGCTGTCAGTGCTGTCTGGTACACTTTCTAGTTTACTGTCATCTACATCCTGGCCTACTGAGTCAGAGTTTACTACTTCCTGAGTTTCAGCCTCAGTTTCATCCCTGACTATAGCCTCCACCCCTTGTATATTAGAATTGTTGTTCCTTTCCCACTCCTTCTGGATGCCTGGTAGGCTTCCAATGAATGATGTTTTCCGATCATGCGTCATGTTATCTATAAGGTTTTTTAGGATATTCCAAGCTGGCAGGTCATTTTTACACACCCAGAGCAAGTGACCAGCTCTCAGTGCCGTAGTGTTACTCACTCCTGTACAAGCCGAATGGAATCTAGTCTTACAGATATAACATTCAATTCCCGTTACCTTCGTCTTTAAGGCATACCTCCTCATGCCTTTCGGAAGAGGCCAGGTTCCGGCCGTGGTCCCCAGTAGGCCTAGAACTCTATCCACACTGACTGATGCCATAGGTTAGGGATATACATATCAACCTGGATAGCTCCAGGGAACCGAAGTGGCTCCACCCAGAAACAAAAGAGAAACCCCGCAAGAGGACAATGTACCCAGGCGGAACAGAGCTAGCTGCAACAAGTGAAATTTTGCTGTGCAGTACCCCATGCCCCTACCAGTGACGAAAATTACCTCCTACCCAGAGGCAACGACTTGTAGAAGGAAGCCACAAGGGCAGTACTTACAGGGCACCTAGGGAAGGAAACCGCGCGTGCAGCCCGAGTACCGTAGAATATTACTCTTGGTTTATACACCACCTGTAGAGACAGACCATGCCACAAGGCACAAGAACTAAAATCAAAAACTGGAGCCAGAGGCACCCAACCAGCCAGTATCACATCACTCATGAACTGCCGATTGGATCGCCAGTGCGAGGGTCTGGGGCTCCCTCTTCCCCCTCCTTTTTTGACTGTCCCTGACTTTTTTGACTCCCTCGAGGCAAAAAATTACAGACCGATAGCACTAACATCGCACATCATAAAATTTTTTGAGAGAGTGCTAAGAAGTAAGATCACAAAATACATGGAATCACAGCATCTCCATAACCCCGGACAACATGGTTTCAGAACAGGGCGCTCTTGCCTGTCGCAGTTGCTGGACCACTATGATATGGCATTAGATGCTATGGAAGACAAACAAAATGCTGATGTAATTTACACAGATTTCGCAAAAGTTTTTGATAAATGTGACCATGGTGTTATTGCACATAAAATGCGTTTAAAAGGAATTACCGGGAAAATAGGCAGATGGATCTACAATTTCCTGACCAACAGAACCCAATGTGTAATAGTCAACAAAATAAAATCCAGCCCATCAACTGTGAAGAGCTCAGTCCCCCAGGGTACTGTGCTTGCTCCAGTACTTTTTCTCATTCTCATATCAGACATAGACAAGAACACAACCTATAGCACTGTATCATCCTTTGCAGATGGCACTAGGATTTTCATGAGAGTTGGCAACATAGAGGACATGGCAAACCTCCAATCAGATGTAGATCAGGTCTTTCTATGGGCTACAGAAAATAATATGGTGTTTAACGAGGATAAGTTCCAGCTCATGCGCTACGGAAAAATTGAAAATATAAAAACGGAAACCCCGTACAAAACTCAGGCAAATCATAACATAGAACGAAAAGGCAATGTAAAGGATCTGGGTGTACTCATGTCGGAAAACCTTACCTTTAAAGAACAAAATAAAGTAGCCGTCACAACTGCAAGAAAAATGACAGATTGGATAACAAGAACTTTTCACACTAGAGATGCTATACCGATGATGATACTTTTCAAAACGCTTGTGCTCTCTAGAGTGGAGTACTGCTGCACAATGACAGCCCCTTTCAAAGCTGGAGAAATTGCTGACCTGGAGAGCGTGCAGAGATCCTTTACTGCTAGAATCCACTCAGTAAAACATCTAAATAACTGGGACCGACTAAAGAGCCTAAATCTGTACTCCCTTGAGTGCAGGCGGGAGAGATACATAATAATTTACACGTGGAAAATAATTGAGGGGCTGGTCCCAAACCTGCACACAGAAATAACATCACAGGAAACCAGAACACATGGCAGGATGTGCAGAATACCCCCGTTGAAAAACAGAGGTGCAACAGGTACTCTGAGAGAGAACTTTATCAACATCAGAGGCCCGAGACTGTTCAACACGCTTCCACTACACATAAGGGGCATAACTGGCCGACCCCTCACAGTGTTCAAGAGAGAACTGGATAAGCACCTCCAAAGGATACCTGATCAACCAGGCTGTGACACATACGTCAGGCTGCGAGCAGCCGCGTCCAACAGCCTGGTTGATCAGTCCAGCAACCAGGAGGCCTGGTCGACGACCGGGCCGCGGGGACGCTAAGCCCCGGAAACACCTCAAGGTAACCTCAAGGTAACCTCCTGGGGAGGAGGAGGGACGAGGTCGTTATGCAGACAGCAGTAACATCATGATGATGATATGCTGGTTTGCTTATTTTCATTGGGGAGTTCTGTCCACTCTTTCGACTTTCGATAGCAATATTTTCACCAGAATAGGGGTTTATTTTGGGGCACATATCTTTCTGGGTGCCAGACCCGGTCGATGGCAGACAGAATGTCCCCACCCTATGTGGGTATCTATACACCATTACTCCTCTTGCCTTTCTGAGGGGGCCAGATTCTGGCTCGTGGTCCCTGGTAGGCAAGAACTGTATGCACTTTGATGCCAGAGAGCTAATCATTACATTTCAGTCTGGATAGCACCGGGAAGCAGATGGGACTCCCCCCAGAAAACACTCTTTGATTGATCTTAGTATATGATATACAGTACATCTCAAATATATGAGCCCCATAATTTTGAACATAGTGATATTCCACACATTGTACTATATAAATTCCACACTTTTGAATATTATTACTGGAAAAAAACAGAGAAGAAACGAGACATTGAAATAATCGAGAAAATTATATTCGCGGCAACTGCCACCCCACGGAGTGGTGGGGTTGCGTGTCCCTGAGAGCCTCATTACTCAGCACCCATAATTTACTCAACTTCTCAGCTCCATCATGGCTAAAGTATGTCACATAAAATATTTTATTTTAGTTTCCCCTGATCAGAGACTACATTTTATTAATTAAATTAACAATACAAAATAATTTTTGGAAAATAAATTATTTTCTGCGCACTACGAGGGTGTCATATTTTAACGCAGTGCATTAAAATAAGTGGTTAAACACTTTACTAATAGGGACAATGACTAATAGAACACAGAACACATGCTCAGCAATACTCACAATTTTCACTTGTTGGAAAAGTTTTCATGATGAACTCTTTGATTTCATCCTCAGTCATTTCAGAGCTGGTATATCTATTAGAACAAACAAAATCATTGATTAATAATAAATACAAACATAAGATCTTATAAACCTAATACTTATGAGAATCTTACACTAACTTAATAGTTATGAGAATCATACACTAACTTAATAGTTATGAGAATCTTACACTATGTTATTGAGTGCATAACACATTATTTTTTTTTTTTGGACAATAAATTCAACTTTAAAGCTGACTTATTTTACAATACCACACAGTGGTTTATCTGAAATATTCTAATATACAGTACCTACTCAATTTAATGACCTCTATTTTACTATAATCCAGTGTTTGCTAAACAGGATGCCACTATTGGGTTTGTTTTGACAACTTTGCCTTTGCTAACGATTATGCTTTACCTTCACAAATTTCACTACCTCATTGTAAGGAAAGAGCCTTTTTTGGAAGACTGTGTTAGTGTTGATAACAGTGAATAGTTGAAGCTGTGTTGGTTTGTAAGGTAAAGACATTTGAAGTCCCCGGCAGCACAGTGGCTAGTTCTGCACATGCACAGTGCACTGTCTCAGTGTGAGAATGTTCCCCCTCTAATATTATGTGTAAAAGTCATCATAGAATGTATTGAAATGTCAGTTTCATACTGAGCCTCTGTAGGCTCCCTTAATCTATCATCACCGATTAAGTGACATACACTCCCCGACCTTGCTATCAGATCTCAATCATTCGTTTATTCCATCTATTCGTTTGTGATCCGGCCCCAGGCGGCATCTGCACTCTGGAAAAGCCTTTGTTTTTGTTTACCCATGGCGGACAAAACTCTCCCTCTCTCACCGTTTTATATCTCTGCATATTTTTTGCATCCTGCCACTAGTGCGACTAGAAATACAAGACATATATGTTGTTTAGGGCTTCAACAGGCAGTGAAGTCAAGAGAAAACATATTGTGATGACCTATTATCAGAGCATTTAGCTTATACAGGAAGATGAATCTGGAATGTCTCCTGTGTGTGGTGGATAAAGGTGCAGAGACATGTGTCCAAATTTGAGATTGTGATATTCTCTCTCTCCTGAGCAAATTTATAATGCCGATGAAACAAGTTTGTACTGGCATGTCTTAACCTAACCAAACTCAACTAAACTTAACCAAAGCTAACCAAAGCTAATCAAAGCAACCCTGATCTAACCTAATCAAACCCAACTAAACCTAACCAAAGCTAACCAAACCTAACCAATGCTAACTAAGGCTAACCAAACCAAAGCAAATTTGACCTAACCAAACCAAACCAAACCTGATCAGAGCTAACCTGACCAAATCAAACCTGACCGAACCTAACCAAACCTGACCAAACCTAACCAAATCTGACCAAACCAAACCTGACCAGAGCAAACCTGACCAAACCAAACCTGACCAAACCAAAACTGACCAAAGCAAACCTGACCAAACCTAACATAACCAAACCTAACATAACCAAACCTAACATAACCAAACCTAACATAACCAAACCTAACATAACCAAACCTAACATAACCAAACCTAACATAACCAAACCTAACCAAACCAAAGCTAACCAAACCAAGGCTAAGCTAACCAAACATAACTAAACATAACCTAACCAAACAAAAACCCAACCCTCCCCTCCACATCTATGCCTCAACCCTCATTTAACACCACCATACTCACATACACATTATTCCAAGATCATAATTATAAATTATTATTATGTAGAGAAACACGTGAACAATTGGTGAGTGCCCATATTTATTGTTGCTGTATTACCAGTATTCTGTGACATTTTGTTTAAAGTATCTAGTGAAAAAAACGGCATTGAATGTAATGAATCGCCATTTTCTGGGTGAGCCCCAGAGGCTCCCTGGAGCTTATCGGGCTAATGTATGTTATATTAGACCGGGACATTAGCTAAGGAGTTCAGACCTACCAGGGACCAGTGCAAGAACCTGGCCCCTTCAGAGAGGTTTCAGGGAGCAATGGCCCTGGAAAACCCCTTTGAGGTTGGGGTTTTCCTTATCTGCCATCGACCGGAGATAGGCACCCAGAAAGGTAGGAATAACAAAATAAAAACCACATGGTGAAAAAATAAAACAAAAGACCAAACAGAGAGGTAGACACTCCCTACAATCCCAAGGAAACAAGGAAACAAGCAAACATCACACTTTACTGCCGCGCCGATCGTCCATGCAACCCTCCCCGCCCCAAGAGGGGGAGGGGGGCGCCCCGGACTTCACCGCGCCGGCTGTCTAGCATCAGTTCTGAAGTTAAGCTTCAACCAACGCGAGAAAAACGCCGACTGATGGGAGGGAGAGTTGCCAGGGAGCCACCGGGGCTCACCCAGAAAATGGCGTTTCATTACATTCAACACTGGTTTTCTGTGGGGAGCCCCTATGGCTCCCTGGAGCTTCATACCAACAGAGAAGGAAAAGAAAGGGCTGACCCGGGAGGCGGCCGCCACAAACTTCGCAATACGAAGCCGAGACAACAGACTGCAACCTGTGACCCAAGGTAACAAGAACGCACAGGAGCAGACGCGCGCATAAAGAATTCGTGACCAGAAACCTGTGCGACCCTCAAATCCTCGTGCCCGAAATGAGCCCTAGACATCACCAACACAGCAGCGAAAGCTGCAAACGTCCGAACATCACGGGCGCAAGGATAGACCGCAGGCTGGAAGACCTAAAAACTCTGCGGACTACCTGGGAGACCCGAGCATTGAAACAGGGAACTGGATAAACCCAAAGCGCATCCCCAGACACGGTACACAGGTAACGGCAAAAAGCGCAACCGGACAACACAGGACGCACTCCTGGCTGAAGCAATCAAGCATCAATAACCCAGAGACCCACACCCCCGGTAAGCAGCCGTCTCGACCGTCGCCAGAAGGACGGAGAAAGGCTGCAAATGTACAAACCTACCACCAGTACCAAAGAGCAGAAACCTGAACCGAAGGGGCTTCCACAAACTGAGGAGAAGATAAGAGGGCACCCTGATCAAGGACCAGGATGGCTCAGGCGATGCATGAGCAGGCCGGAGGCGAAACAAAACCCGAGAAAGCGTACGGAACGGGGCAGATGTGTGCGGGGTGGATGTCACAAGCCGGAGCGGCTTCACAGCGCCGCACAAAACGAGGCGACAGTAAGAAACATCAAAAACTGTAGTCCTGAAAACCCAAAAAAGGACAAGACAACCCAATGCGAAAGAGAAGACGACCTACGAAGTGCAAGAAAAAGGTGCATAGAAACACCAGGAACATCAAACTGTCGCCAAGACAAAGCTCACAGGTGGGACACCATCAACAAAAAACCCTGATCACCACAGAAATGGTGATATACGCGTCAAAAAACAAGACGCGAAGAGCCGAGGAGAAGGCCGAACCAATCACGTACAGAACCGGTCCGACCTGCCGAAAGAGGCAGAGCCGTGGGAAAACGCCCCGGGTTCAGACACCTATCAAGCATCGTCTGAAAATAAAGCAGGGCCGGCCACCAAGGAACCATGAGGACTACTCTCTTCGGAATGGGCTCCAACTGAGCCAGAACCCGAAGCAACAGCTGGACCAGGAGAAAAAGAACAGGTACCCCCCACCTCGACCAGTCCTGCCGAAAGGCATCTACCGTGAACGCCTCGCAGGTGGGTAAGGGCGCCACATAGAATAGGCGATGCCTAGACGTCCATGGCCAGGAGTCTATACGTCTGGCAGAGCCAACGAAACGTGTCTGCGACGACTGGCCAATCCGTTAACAGAGGAATGAACCAAGACAGGCTGTCCGCCAGGACGTAGGACACACCCCGGACATGAACCTCACTGTTAGCCAAACCCTGAGAATCCAGCAAACGAGCCACTCGAAAGGACCAACCCCAAAGGCAAACACCTAAGAGAAACTCTGTGGTTCTGGCAAAGAACCGCCAGAGAACAGTCCGAATGGAGCTGAATGGTAGAGCACTGAGTGACCCGAACCCTTCAAAGCACAAACCAGACAGCCACGAACTCCCGAACCATGCTGTGAGTCCGACGGACAGACAGACCACACCATCCCCGGCCGACTGGTGTGACTGAGCACTGGTCACAAAGCCCCAGCCGAGAAATGACCCGTCCGTGAACACGTCAAGCAAAGGCCCGGGGAGGTGCCAAGGCACGGAACCCCGAAAACCCCAAAGAGGAAGCTGGTTACGCAGCACCTACACAAGATCCCCAGAGGAACGAACCCAACGACTGCAAGAGAGGTGGAAGGGGAGTCTCAGAAGGAACCAAACAGACTCTGAAATCAAACCCGAACATGCGGGCAGACCAGCACGTCGAAGTTCAGACTCCTGCACAACTGCTCGAGCAACCGCTGAGCAACCCGAGACCCCCTCATGAACAGCCGAAGGCGGGACCACAGCCGCAGCAACACTTCTGGAAGGAAGGACAACGAGTGGCCCAAGAGCCCTAAACAAGACCCAGCCAGGTCCAAACCCGGGCCGGAAACAGATTGAACGGCCTCCAGATCACCAGGAAACCAAACCCGGCGATCTGGAAAAACCACACACCTGGCAAGCAGACAAGAGGACCGACTGGGAGCCCACACCAGCCAGTCGTCGGGGTAGGCCAGACACCGAATCCCAAGCAGACTCAGACAGGGCACCAAGATCCGGTAAAGATGCGTAAATACACCAAGTGCCAATTACAAAATAGGGAAGGCAACAAAAGTAGCAAGCCTGAAGCCCCACCACCAACTGTGCCAGTTGCGGAAAACTGGAGAAGAACGTGCCAAGAATTGACCTGGTGGTCCAGGGCCACCATTCAGGCACCCGGCCCCAACAGAAGCCGGACCAGAGACAACAGTCCTCCGATGAGGGCATAGAATCCAGGGCGCAGACTGGAGAAGTCCAGAAGAACCGCAGATTCGCCAGGCCCGTGTCTGCATAGAGAAGACAGAAACCCCAGAAGGATGGGGCGGATCGACCACGTCCAACGCACCCACTAAGATGACATGACAAAGCACAGGGGAAGAAGCCCACCCCCGCCAGCCCTGAACCCCCCAAAGGGGAAGAAGCTGTCCGCCGCCGCCACCAGAGGCTGGAAGACAACCAGAAGCGCCCACTAACTGCGGGACTGTGCGTGAGTCAACAGGGCAAGCTGCTCCCCAGCGCCTCGTCAACAGCGAAGGGAACAGAGCCTCTTCCAAAGGAAAAAGTATACATACATATATACACACATACACATATATCATGTACATATACATATACATATTATGTACATATACATATACATACATATTATGTATATAAACACATACATATTATGTACATAAACACATACATATTATGTACATAAACATATACTGTACATACATATTATGTACATAAACATACTGTACATACATATTATGTACATAAACATATACTGTACATACATATTATGTACATAAACATATACATATATATTATGTACATGTACATACACACACATACACATAAATACACACAAAAAGGTGTATTACACACACACGTGTGTGTATGCACATACACATGTGCACCATCAGTACTGGATCTAGTATTCACCAGGAAAGAAGAAGAGATATTTGACATCCAGTACCTTCCTCCCTTGGGAAAGAGTGATCATGTCCTGTTAGACATTGATTATGCTTTAAGATATCTTCTAGAAGAAAATGGGGACATTGAAACAGTTGATAAACTCAAGATAGGGATATAAAACTTATATACAGATGTTATATATAAGTATCTACATTCATGTTCACCATAACGAACCACTAAGTTGGTATGCTGAGTGGCAGTGGCAGCAAGTGGCAGCCCGCCACTGGCTGCCACTCCCTCCCTCCCTCACCTCACCTGACTTGCCACAATTCTCCACCCACCATACTGTTTTTGTTTTTATATACAGACGTTATATATAAGTATTTACATGTTTTGTTCACCATAACTGTACATCTAAGCTTGTATGGTGAGTAAAGGCACAAAGACGTAGGACCTCACACAGTCAGTTGGCTGCCACCCTCAAGGCCAGGCGCACTAATATTTCTCCTCCAACAATACTATTTGTGGTGTTATTACGCTATATACATACATTATATATAAATATCTACCTGTTTTATTCACCATACTTGTACAAGTAAGCTGGTATGGTGCCCAAAGACCATCGTGGTCACTGGTAAACAACATGATAAATCGTGCAGACGACGCCACCGCCCTCACCAAAATGTCGGTTCCGCGCATCACCGGGCCTATTACCATGCCGGTAATTCCTCCGGTCTTTCCTGATTCTGCGCTTCTCCCTTTTATGCCCATTGTTTCATGCCCACAATGTGCCGCAAGGGTGGTTTGTGCCACTATCCCAGTTTCTATTGTTTGTGGAGATTGGTCAATAAACACAAACATTAAGGAACTACTTATCTTTTGTTGCGTATACAGTAGTTGCGGGTGATAATTGGCAGGCAATAGTACGGGTTGGGTGCACTGAGTGTCAGTACGGTCTGACACTAGTCGCATGTCTGTTCTAGACCACACTTGCCGGTAGACTAGTTATTATTCGCTACTCTGCTGGTGATAAACGCTAAACTATAATGCCTAAACATGCTAAACTATAATGCCAATCCTGATCTCAAAAGCTTCATAGAAGGTTGTAACAGAACCCATGAGCACCACACCAGAAATAAATACAGTTTTGATATTCCTAGAGTACGACTTAATCAAACCAGAAATGCTCTACAAATCAAGGGGCCCAGAATGTGGAATGACCTTCCCAACCATGTTAAAGACTGTACCTCTCTCAACCAGTTTAAGTTAAAAACGAAGCTATACCTAATAAATTCCCTGTAACCTACCTTACCCCTCTATTGTCAACCCATGTATGTTTTTTTTTTTTTTTTTTCAAATCAACGCTGTTTGAATGTAATTTTCTGTAATAATTTGTAATTGTATTTGTGCTGCTTTTTCAACAATGTTCCCCCCTCTTTTACCTCTATTTTTATTTGTACTCAACACATTTTTTTCTTTTTACCCATTAGTTTTAAGCTTTAGTCATTAGTGTTTTTTCCTGCCCGAAACGCTTTGCGTAATAGTGGCTTTAGGCATTGTATGTACTAGCTCTATCTATAAAGCCAACAAACTTTGTAAAATCTCTTTATGTATGTACCTTTACCTAAATAAAAATTATTATTATTATTATTGTTATATGCTTGGGCGCCGCCTCAGTTCTCCACAGGTTGGCAGGACTTTTCGTTAGACGTACGGAATGGTTTGATTTCCGTCATTGGTACTTTGTAGAGCTTTGCTTCTCTAGTTAGGCTCATGCATTTGGAGCGGGTATCTTCTTGGGATACTCTACTCACTCCGCCATCCTTGTTCACTGTTCCATCCTTGTTTACTCTTCCCTGCTTGGCGGGATTGCGTCGATGGCTCCTGACTGGGGTGTTTGGTGTGGTGTTTGGTCACCTTGCATGTGTCTTTAGTGCCTTTTGTCCATCTTTTGTTCTTTGTTGTCCTGTGGGGCTCTGCCCCGCATTTCGGTGGTTTTGTTTTCGTTGTAGACCCCTGGGTCTTTTCCCTGTCTGGACACTTCCTTGCCTATCTTCGGTGCCTCCCGGAGGCTCCCCGGCATCCCTCCCTCCCTCCGGTCGGAGGCGTTTTTCGCATATTTTGACATCCAGCCTAAGAACTGTCAGTTGGATTGCCGACGTGGATGGTCTGGGGCTCCCCCTTCCCCCTCTCGGGGAGGGGGAGGAGGGATTGCGCAGAAGGTGGCGCGGTGACGTGATGACGTCATGCTAGTTTGATAATTTTGTTTGGGGAGTTCTGTCCACTCGTTCGGCTTTCGGTAGCAATAATTTCACCAGAATAGGGGTTTGTTTTGGGGCGCCTACCTTTCTGGGTGCCTGTCCCGGTCGATGGCAGACATAGAAGGCTCCCAATCACAAGGGGGTTTCTATAGGCCATTGCTCCTCGTGCCTCTCTGAGGGGGCTAGGTTCTGACTCGTGGTGCCCGGTAGGCAAGAACTCCTAGCACTTTGACTAATGCCAAAAAGTTATACATAGCCATTCAGCACAGATAGCTCCCCCCAGAAAGTACCATTATTCGAAAAATGTGATAATCCGGCTGGGGGTCCTTCCCATATATTCCGGATGATCGAGTTGAGACAGTACTACTATAATTTTCTGTTCTCCAGTTGCTATGGTGCCTGATATGTAGTCACTGAAACCTTCACAGTTCTGAATTACCATCTCTTCGAAACTCCAACCTTCTCTTAGTAGCAAAGCTACACCACCTCCTCCTCTCCCTTCTCTTTCTTTCCTCACTACATAGAAGCCCTGTGGAAACACTGCGTTTGTTATGATTTTCACTAGCTTTGTTTCTGTGAGTGCTATTATGTCTGGGTTTTCTTCTAGTGCCCATTCTCCAAGTTCACTTGTTTTATTTGCAATCCCATCTATGTTAGTGTGCATTGCCTTGAAGCTCACTTTCTTCTGTTCATTTTCTTGTCCCTATCTTGGCGAGCATTCTGCTGGTGTGGGAAGCTGTTCCGTGGGTGAGAAGATCTGTGAGGTGGTTTGCAGGGTCTCGGAGGATTTTGGGGTGGAGGTGGGGGTTTAAGGGAAGGGGGGACAGGTAGGGTGTGCGTTAAGGAGATAGGGGGGACATGGAGGATACGGGGTGAGGGGGGAGGAGGGATAGGGAGGGTATGGGATGAAGGGGGAGAGGGGAC
>NC_091190.1:1550385-1552885 GCF_040958095.1 Procambarus clarkii
CTACATAAAGAGTGGCAAGCAGGATAATGAATTTGGAGAAAACTCGATAATTTTTTTATACCAAACCGAAAGAGAATTCAAAAGGAGGAGCATGGAGAGTGTATGGAACTGGATGCCAGATCCACTTGCATTCCAGAATTACAGATACAATTACACACCGAAAGGGAACTACAACTACGACAGGCAACTGCCCTACAACAGTCAGTACTGGTCAGAACAAACTCAATATGTCCACGCATAATGGGCTTGCCAAAAAAGTCTCCCAGTCAAACCATCCCTAATAGAGTAACCTCATTCATCTTTGCCAACATACAAGGACTGAAAACAAGAACAAACAACAAAGTACAGTTCATAAATGGCCTCCTCAAGGAGACAAATGCAGTATTTGGAGCTTTCACAGAAACCCATGCAGGGGAAGTCTTAAACAGTGAGATCTGGATTCTTGGATATAACCTATACAGGTGTGATAGGAAAATTAGGTCACATGGAGGAGTGGGTCTGTATATTAGGGAAGACCTTGCATGCTCGGAGCTCCTCAACCTTACAAGTGAGGTGGTAGAGGTACTGGGATTAAAAATAGAGAAAATAAACTTAGTGATTATTCTAATATACAAACCGCCAGATGCAACGGCTGATGAATTCACAGAACAGATAAACAAAATAGAGAATACCCTTGATAATTTGGAGAACCCAATACCTGATATTATCTTCCTAGGTGACTTCAACTTGCCTAGTCTCAGATGGAGAATAGCAAACAATAATATTATACCAGGAAATCTATCGGGACCTAACCAACCACAGATTAGAGAACTACTTAGATTCTGTGACAAATTTTCACTCAATCAGCAGATATCGGAGCCAATGAGAAATTAAAATATTCTAGATCTGGTCTTTACGAACAATGAAGAAATTATCAGGGACATTACGATATCGGATACCACATACTCAGATCACAAGCTCATTGAAGTGCAAACTACCATCAATACTCAGAATAGACTTAAAACGTTGATAAAGCGAGAGGGGGCTATTCAGTAAATTCAATTTTAATAATAAAAGGATAGACTGGGAGATAATAAACAGGGAACTTACAAACATTCCATGGGGAACTGTTCTAAGTAATACAAGTCCTATAGAAGGAATAGAAAAACTGACTTCAGAAGCGTATCAAGTCTGTCTGAAACATGTTCCTTTGAGGAAAGCCAGAAAGAGATCTAACGTAGAAAGAGAACGCAGACGACACTATAAACGCAGGAAAAAAATAACGGAACTGCTTATGCATACACGAATTTCCCGTCAAAGAAGGAATAATTTAAATAGGGAGATTGAAGAAATCGAGCGGAAATTGAAACACTCATATCAAACTGAAGAAAGGCAGTTGTAACAGAAAGCCTTTCAGGAAATAAAGAACTCTGACACCCGAGTTTCCAAGAAGAGTCTCAAGGTTTGGTACACCAATGCTGATGGGGTAGCCAATAAAGCAGAAGAGATAAAAGAAAGAGTTAGTGAGGCAGACCCAGACATAGTGGCAATAGTGGAAACTAAAATAAATGGCATGATCTCGGATGCAATCTTTCCAGAGGGGTACCAGGTGATAAGAAAAGAAAGGACACAGAGACAGGGAGGAGGAGTGGCACTACTAATAAAGCAGAAATGGAAGTTTGATGAGCTGGAAAATCCGGGTACCAATGAAAGCACAAGCTTCATACATGGAACTCTGACAGTGGATGGGAAGAAGATTGTAATCTTGATACTCTACAATCCCCCACCAAACAGTAGAAGGCCCAGGCAGGAGTACGAGGACAGCAACAAGACATGTATGGATGAACTGCAGAGGGCAGCAACTTTAGCGCATAGAATGAGAGCGAAGCTGCTGGTCATGGGGGACCTAAATCACGGAGAGATAGATTGGGAAACGAGGAATCCCCATGGCGGGGAGGAGACCTGGGGAGCGAAGCTGGTAGACGTTATTGACAGGAATTTCCTAACACAGCATGTGAAAGAAGATACTAGGGAAAGAGGAGGGGATACGCCCAGCCTATTAGATCTCATTATCACTCAGAATGTAGAAGACATCGAGCAGTTGGAACATGAAATACCACTAGGAGCTAGTGACCATTGTGTCCTAGCCTTTGACTACATGATGGAGCTTAAAATTGTGACCAAAGGACAAGAGGTCCGGGAAAGGAGACTTGATTACAGAAAAGGGGACTACAGAAGGATAAGGGACTACCTGGGAGAAGTGCAGTGGGAGGAAGAACTTAGAGGAAAAACAGTGCAAGGTATGATGAACCAAGTCATATTGAAATGCAAGGAGGCTGAAGATAGATTTATTCCAACAATAAAGGAAAAAAGCAGGAGGGAATATAATAACCCATGGTTTAATAGACAGTGTCAGGAAGCAAAGGTGAGAAGCAGGAGGGAGTGGAGGAAGTACAGAAGACAAAGGACAGAGGACAACAGGATTAGATGTAACAGAGCTAGGAATGATTACATTAACATA
>NC_091190.1:1557885-1580821 GCF_040958095.1 Procambarus clarkii
AATTGTAAATACCTACAGCCCACCAGCAAGCAACACTTGGACAAAGGAAGAACTGGATGACAAACGAGAGGGCCTCATAATGGTCATGAGAGATATTATTGTACAAGCAGATAAAGATAAATCACGACTGTTGATACTGGGGGACTTCAACTTTAGAGCAATAGACTGGGAGGCCTATGAAGCAAGAACGGAGGACTTTTGGACATGCAGATTTGTGAACCTCATTCTGGAGACATTCTTGTATCAACACATAAAGCAAGCCACAAGAATGAGGGAAGGAGATGTACCGTCAGTACTGGATCTAGTATTCACCAGGAAAGAAGAAGAGATTTTTGACATCCAGTACCTTCCTCCCTTGGGAAAGAGTGATCACGTCCTGTTAGACATTAAATATGCTTTAAGATATCATCTAGAAGAAAATGGGGACATTGAAACAGTTGATAAACTCGATTTAAGGAAAGGCAACTATGGGGAACTTCGAAATTTTTTTAATGAGTGTAATTGGACAGAATTGTTGCTACGTAGGGAAGTAAATGAAATGTATGCCAAATTTTTAAAACTATACGAGGAAGGCACACAAACATTCATACCAAAACAGAGATGCAGGGCCAGAAAACAGGATTGGTTCGACAGAAATTGTGAGAGGGCAAGAGACCAAAAGACACAAAAATGGAATCAGTATAGGAAGAGGCCAAACCCCCAAACATACCAGCGATACAAACATGCGAGAAACAACTATACAGCAGTAAGGAGAGAGGCAGAAAGAAATTTTGAAAAAGGGATAGCAGATAAATGTAAAACAGAACCGGGCCTATTCTTCAAATTCATAAACAAGAAATTGCAGGTAAAGGATAATATCCAGAGGTTGAAAATGGGAAACAGATTCACGGAAAATGAAAAGGAAATGTGTGAAACATTAAATGAAAAGTTCCAAAGTGTGTTTGTACAAAATGAAATCTTCAGAGAACCAGACACAATAAGAATTCCAGAGAACAACATAGAGCGGATAGAGGTGTCTAGAGATGAAGTGGAAAATATGCTAAAGGAGCTCGGGAAGAACAAAGCAGCTGGCCCAGATGGCGTTTCACCATGGGTTCTGAGAGAATGTGCATCTGAGCTCAGCATTCCACTTCACCTGATCTTTCAGGCATCCCTGTGTACAGGAATCGTAGCAGACGTGTGGAAACAGGCTAACATAGTTCCAATCTACAAAAGTGGCAGCAGGGAAGACCCCCTCAATTATAGACCTGTATCATTGACAAGTGTAATAGTGAAAGTATTGGAAAAGCTAATCAAAACTAAATGGGTAGAACACCTGGAGAGAAATGATATAATATCAGACAGACAGTATGGTTTTCGATCTGGAAGATCCTGTGTATCGAATTTACTCAGTTTCTATGATCGAGCCACAGAGATATTACAGGAAAGAGATGGTTGGGTTGACTGCATCTATCTGGACCTAAAAAAGGCTTTCGACAGAGTTCCACATAAGAGGTTGTTCTGGAAACTGGAAAATATTGGAGGGGTGACAGGTAAGCTTCTATCATGGATGAAAAATTTTCTGACTGATAGAAAAATGAGGGCAGTAATCAGAGGCAATGTATCGGAATGGAGAAATGTCACAAGTGGAGTACCACAGGGTTCAGTTCTTGCACCAGTGATGTTTATTGTGTACATAAATGATCTACCAGTTGGTATACAGAATTATATGAACATGTTTGCTGATGATGCTAAGATAATAGGAAGGATAAGAAATTTAGATGATTGTCATGCCCTTCAAGAAGACCTGGACAAAATAAGTATATGGAGCACCACCTGGCAAATGGAATTTAATGTTAATAAATGTCATGTTATGGAATGTGGAATAGGAGAACATAGACCCCATACAACCTATATATTATGTGAGAAATCTTTAAAGAATTCTGATAAAGAAAGAGATCTAGGAGTGGTTCTAGATAGAAAACTATCACCTGAGGACCACATAAAGAATATTGTGCAAGGAGCCTATGCTATGCTTTCTAACTTCAGAATTGCATTTAAATACATGGATGGCGATATACTAAAGAAATTGTTCATGACTTTTGTTAGGCCAAAGCTAGAATATGCAGCTGTTGTGTGGTGCCCATATCTTAAGAAGCACATCAACAAACTGGAAAAGGTGCAAAGACATGCTACTAAGTGGCTCCCAGAACTGAAGGGCAAGAGCTACGAGGAGAGGTTGGAAGCATTAAACATGCCAAAACTAGAAGACAGAAGAAAAAGAGGTGATATGATCACTACATACAAAATAGTAACAGGAATTGATAAAATCGACAGGGAAGATTTCCTGAGACCTGGCACTTCAAGAACAAGAGGTCATAGATTTAAACTAGCTAAACACAGATGCCGAAGAAATATAAGAAAATTCACCTTCGCAAATAGAGTGGTAGACGGTTGGAACAAGTTAGGTGAGAAGGTGGTGGAGGCCAAGACCGTCAGTAGTTTCAAAGCGTTATATGACAAAGAGTGCTGGGAAGACGGGACACCACGAGCGTAGCTCTCATCCTGTAACTACACTTAGGTAATTACACTTAGGTAATTACACACACACACACACACACACACACACACACACACATACACACACACACACACACACACACACACACACACACACACACACACACACAAACACACACACACACACACACACACACACACACACACACACACACACACACACACACACACACACACACACACACACACACACACACACACACACAGACAAAGACAAAGTATCACCGTGGATACTAAAAGAAGCAGCACAGGCCCTCAGCGTGCCTCTGGCAATGATCTTTAATGAGTCACTTATGTCAGGAGAATTGCCCAGTTGCTGGAAGAAGGCAAATGTCGTGCCGATCTTCAAGAAAGGAGATAGGGAGGAGGCACTTAACTACAGACCTGTATCACTGACAAGCATCCCCTGTAAAATACTGGAAAGAATAATTAGGCTACGACTGGTTGCACACCTGGAGAACATTAGGTTTGTGAACAAACATCAACATGGGTTCTGGACAGGGAAATCGTGCCTAACAAACCTTCTGGAATTCTATGATAAAATAACGAGGATAAGACAGGACAGATGGTTGGGCAGACTGCATATTTCTGGACTGCCAAAAAGCCTTTGATACAGTACCGCACATGAGACTGCTGTTCAAGCTCGAGAGGCAGGCGGGGGTGGGGGGAAAGGTCCTAGAATGGATAAGGAACTACCTAACAGGAAGGAGCCAAAGAGTTACGGTAAGGGGCGAGAAGTCGGACTGGCGAACAGTAACAAGTGGAGTACCACAAGGATCGGTGCTGGGACCAATTCTATTTCTTGTATATGTTAACGACATGTTTACAGGCGTAGAGTCCTACATGTCGATGTTTGCGGATGATGCAAAGTTGATGAGAAGAGTTGTGACAGATGAGGATTGCAGGATCCTCCAAGAGGACCTGAACAGATTGCAGAGATGGTCAGAGAAATGGCTACTAGAATTCAACACGAGCAAATGTAAAGTTATGGAAATGGGACTAGGAGATAGGAGACCAAAGGTACAGTACACAATGAAGGGGAACAGCCTACCTGTAACGACGCGTGAAAGAGACCTGGGGGTGGACGTAACACCTAATCTATCTCCTGAGGCACATATTAATAGGATAACGACAGCAGCGTACTCTACACTGGCAAAAGTTAGAACATCATTCAGAAACCTAAGTAAGGAGGCATTTAGGGCGCTTTACACTGCCTACGTAAGGCCAGTCTTAGAGTATGCTGCCTCATCATGGAGTCCCCATCTGAAGAAGCATATAATGAAACTGGAAAAGGTTCAGAGGTTTGCAACGAGACTCGTCCCAGAGCTACGAGGGATGGGGTATGAAGAGCGCCTGAGGGAACTGTGCCTTACGACACTAGAAAGAAGAAGGGAGAGGGGGGACATGATAGGAACGTATAAGATACTCAGAGGAATTGACAGAGTGGACATAGACGAAATGTTCACACGGAATAGTAACAGAACGAGAGGACATGGATTGAAGCTTGAAACTCAGATGAGTCACAGAGATGTTAGGAAGTTTTCTTTTAGCGTGATAGTAGTGGGGAAATGGAATGCACTTCAGGAACAGGTTGTGGAAGCAAATACTATTCATAATTTTAAAACCAGGTATGATAGGGAAATGGGACAGTAGTCATTGCTGTAAACAACCGATGCTCGAAAGGCGGGATCCAAGAGTCAATGCTCGATCCTGCAGACACAACTAGGTGAGTACAACTAGGTGAGTACACACACACACACACACACACACACACACACACACACACACACACACACACACACACACACACACACATAAGGTAAGGATGGAGGGAGCTGAGCGAAATGTTGAAAAGGTTTTCAGGCTTGGAAAGTACAACAAGGACAGACACCGAATGATAAAGGTGGTTTTCATGAGCGAAATCGCGAAAGAGGAACTACTAGAAAGGAAGTGTTGTCTAAAAGGTGTAGAGAAGTTCAAGAAAATATTCCTGCAGAGGGATATGACAAGGGAAGAGAGAATACGGACAGCAGACGCGAGGAAGGAGCGCAGGGAGAGAGAAGGAAATCAGGGTACCACAACCCAGAACCGTACAATCCCAGAGGGAAGTGGAGAACCCTCCTCAAACAGTGCAACAGCCACAGGGATTGGGGCACCACCCCCACATTCTACCCAACAGACACCCAACCTGCCCCATCCCCTGTCAGCCCCCCACTAAGTACCCACCTAGGGCACCCTCCCCCCACCCACCCCCCTCCCCCCACTCACCCCCCTTCTCCCCCTCACCCCTCTCCCCAGTGTAACACTGTAAAAGTGTTTGGGTTAGGTTATTTAAAATATATATAGAGTACATGAGTCACAGACAAGGATCTGAGAGGCGCCAGTTGTCTGCCTGAGATCTCACACCTCAAAGCGTTAATGACCTCAAGTGACCTGAGGTCAGATCATGAGAATTTCACCTTGCTTCCGCTAAGCTCTTAATTGTAGTCTGGTAGCCTTCAAACAAGCCGACGTTTAAGGAGTGGCTTGGTAGTGCCGGAGGCTATCTATTTGTGGGCGGAGTTAGCTACTAGGTTCCCCAATATAAACTCGGAGAGCTATCCAGAAAGAGCATTAACAGACAGAGCAGCAGACGAGCCAGGAGAGCAGAGAGAAGACAGCCCTATCAGGGAGGCTGTCGGCCGGCAGGGCGGGAGTCTCTGTCAACTACAGACCCCCCCCCCCCCCCTCTATCCAGCTATAGGCAGAGACACTTGGTGAGTGAACAGTAAGGTGACTTGGTCGTGTTTACATATGTTGTGTGATGATCAGGGGCAGTCAAGTTGTAGGGTTCTCGAATTCTTGGATGATGACTCACTTTGCATATTAAACTGGAACATTTTAATTGAATTGTTAAATTATGATACTTCATGGGAAATATAATTATGAATTTATTATTTAAATTGTGTTTAACTTTGTTCCCTAGAGCTTTGAGTTGAGGTGAGAAAGCCTCTGTGGTTACTGGTTTCATGGTGTAGAATGAGTACATGATAAAGATGGGAACTACTAATAATGATCTCTTGATAACATCATTTGAGAATTTTGTGATACAGACAAGTTCCATTCCTTGTCTTGTATGTAATGATCATGAATGGATGGTGGCAGCATTTCGTCTTCTACTATCTACTCTTCTACTTCTACTATCTACTCTTCTCCTTCTACCTATCTACACCTCTCCCTCCACCCCTCTCTGAACTCTCACTTTCAACTAATGACCCTCCTCGCTCCTCCCACCTCTCTCCCTCTCACCCCAAACCCTCACTAATTACTTCACTATTCATTTCTTTCCTTTAGTTTTCTCTTATACGTTGGTGGCAGTGATTATGTATTCTAGAATTCTCTCTAGAGTTTCGGGTAACTGATCAAGTGACGGCGCCTTGTAGTCGTAGCACCTAGGTAGTCAAATACCTAGGTTTACAAGGTGTTGAACGAGAGAGGCTGCCTTAGGAACTCTGGAGGGTGCTTTAGAATAGTTAGCTAACTGGGGACGGGATAACGGACTAGAGAGAGCTGTTTCCCCCGGCCTCGTTAGATAACTGGGGGGTGGAATAATGGACAAGATAGAGCTATTTCCCTCACCTCACCACCACGACGACCAGCCCCTACCTGGATGTCAGGGCCACCACCCCAGGGGACCCCAAGATGCAGCCCTCTCGGTCGGTCAACATTGGTCTACCCAGTGGACCCCAAGACGGACGGACCCCAGTGGACCCCAAGACGGACGGACCCCAGTGGACCCCAAGACGGACGGACCCCAGTGGACCCCAAGACGGACGGACCCCCAGTGGACCCCAGGTCGTTCTGCAGACGACCCCAGACGACCCAGTAATGATGGAAGAGGAGCAACAACGACTCCAGTCTGTCCCACCAACATCGGTCTACCCAGGATGGACCCCAGGACGGACAGACCCCCAATGGACCCCAGGTCGCTTGTCAAAGACCCATGGGAGGAAGAAGAGTAGGATGGGATTTCTACTGTTGGCAACTATATGAAGGTCTCGAAACTTGTAGTCCCTATAGCTGTGAAGAACCCCAATATACGTCTCTCATGGTGACTGACGTAGGGCCAATTACAGATCAGCTGGGACAACCGAATTCCACGGTCCTGTGCACAGTTCAAGTAGTAACGGCTTTCGGGTTGACCAAGTGTTGTTGTGCGTTAACGACGGAGAAGCGACGGAGGCAGTTGTGTTGAAGAAATGTGGTACAGGATTATCTACAAGACCAAGCAGTGACGTCGCCCAGCCAGAGACAATGGACGTCTGTCTATATATTTCATTTTTTAGAGTAGGATGTTGTATATTTGTTTAGCTAGGATGTATTTTTTTTTCGTTAATAAAGTTGTTGCACACAGCTAGCTTGCTTTAGCAGTGTTGCAAAAACTTTATTTCGGGGAGAAGGGGAGATGTAACACTGTAAAAGTGTTTGGGTTAGGTTATTTAAAATATATATAGAGTACATGAGTCACAGACAAGGATCTGAGAGGCGCCAGTTGTCTGCCTGAGATCTCACACCTCAAAGCGTTAATGACCTCAAGTGACCTGAGGTCAGATCATGAGAATTTCACCTTGCTTCCGCTAAGCTCTTAATTGTAGTCTGGTAGCCTTCAAACAAGCCGACGTTTAAGGAGTGGCTTGGTAGTGCCGGAGGCTATCTATTTGTGGGCGGAGTTAGCTACTAGGTTCCCCAATATAAACTCGGAGAGCTATCCAGAAAGAGCATTAACAGACAGAGCAGCAGACGAGCCAGGAGAGCAGAGAGAAGACAGCCCTATCAGGGAGGCTGTCGGCCGGCAGGGCGGGAGTCTCTGTCAACTACAGACCCCCCCCCCCCTCTATCCAGCTATAGGCAGAGACACTTGGTGAGTGAACAGTAAGGTGACTTGGTCGTGTTTACATATGTTGTGTGATGATCAGGGGCAGTCAAGTTGTAGGGTTCTCGAATTCTTGGATGATGACTCACTTTGCATATTAAACTGGAACATTTTAATTGAATTGTTAAATTATGATACTTCATGGGAAATATAATTATGAATTTATTATTTAAATTGTGTTTAACTTTGTTCCCTAGAGCTTTGAGTTGAGGTGAGAAAGCCTCTGTGGTTACTGGTTTCATGGTGTAGAATGAGTACATGATAAAGATGGGAACTACTAATAATGATCTCTTGATAACATCATTTGAGAATTTTGTGATACAGACAAGTTCCATTCCTTGTCTTGTATGTAATGATCATGAATGGATGGTGGCAGCATTTCGTCTTCTACTATCTACTCTTCTACTTCTACTATCTACTCTTCTCCTTCTACCTATCTACACCTCTCCCTCCACCCCTCTCTGAACTCTCACTTTCAACTAATGACCCTCCTCGCTCCTCCCACCTCTCTCCCTCTCACCCCAAACCCTCACTAATTACTTCACTATTCATTTCTTTCCTTTAGTTTTCTCTTATACGTTGGTGGCAGTGATTATGTATTCTAGAATTCTCTCTAGAGTTTCGGGTAACTGATCAAGTGACGGCGCCTTGTAGTCGTAGCACCTAGGTAGTCAAATACCTAGGTTTACAAGGTGTTGAACGAGAGAGGCTGCCTTAGGAACTCTGGAGGGTGCTTTAGAATAGTTAGCTAACTGGGGACGGGATAACGGACTAGAGAGAGCTGTTTCCCCCGGCCTCGTTAGATAACTGGGGGGTGGAATAATGGACAAGATAGAGCTATTTCCCTCACCCCCCGTTACACCAGGACCTCCCTTCTCCCCCATGCCCTCCCTTCTCCCACATGCCTTCCCGTCTCTCCCACCCCCATGCCCTCCCTTCCCCCTCTCCCCCCTAAACCCCCCACTCTCCCCCACCCCACCTAAGTCTTCCCCTCTCCCCCACTCCCCTAAACCCTCCCCTCTTCCTCACCCACCTCAGCCCTCCCTTTTCCCCCACGCCCCCCAAGCCCTCCACCCTTTTCTCTCCCCCCAAGCCCCCCCATCTCCCCTATCCCCCACAGCCTCTCCTCCCCCCATGCTTCCCCAACCCTCCCTCTCTCACCCACCCCCTGTACCCTCCCCCTCTTATCCACCCCCTGTACCCTCCCCCTCTTATCCACCCCCTGTACCCTCCCCCTCTTATCCACCCCCTGTACCCTCCCCCTCTTATCCACCCCCTGTACCCTCCCCCTCTCCCCCACCACCCCAAGCCCTCCCTCCTCCACCAATCCCCCCGTGCCAGGTCCCCCAGCTCCCACTCACCCCAGATCCCAAAGGTCCCCCCCAGAAAAGAAGCAGAAGAGAGTCAGTTTCAGGGTGATGTACTCGAACATAGATGGGATCACAAGCAAGACAAGTGAACTAAGGGAAAGAGCACAAGAAGTTAACCCAGATGTAATCGGACTCACTGAAACAAAACTCTCTGGAATCATAACGAATGCCGTGTTTCCCCAGGAGTATACAGTAATAAGGAAAGAGAGGGAAGGTAGGGGAGGAGGCGGAGTGGCCCTACTCATGAGAAGGGAATGGAGTTTTAAGGAGATGGCCATCCCGGGCTGTGAGGAGTTCAGAGACTACATAGCAGGCACCATAACAATGGGAGGACCAAGAATAGTAGTAGCAGTAATATACAACCCTCCACCAAATGACAGGAGACCCAGTCAAGAGTATGAAAACAACAACAAGTCAGTTAACACTATAATTGAGAGGGCAGCCTCTGCTGCCTGTAGAAATAGATCCCACCTGCTCATCATGGGCGACTTCAATCACGGAAAGATTGACTGGGAGAACAAGGAACCGCATGGAGGCGAGGATACGTGGAGAGCCAAACTATTGGAGGTGGTGACAAGCAACTTTTTAACCCAGCATGTCGGAGAACCCACAAGGATGAGAGGCAATGACGAACCAGCGAGACTCGACCTAGTCTTCACTCTGAACGACTCCGACATAAGAGAAATTGGTTTTGAGGACCCAGTAGGAATGAGCGACCACAGTGTACTGGTGTTTGAGTACTTGATTGAAGAAGGGTTATTGAACTCGAGAAGGGATACCGAAACCAAAAGGTTAGCATACCGAAAGGGAAACTATGAGGGGACAAGAAAATTCCTAACAGATATAGCATGGGAAACAGAGCTCAGGGGAAAGACGGCCCAAGATATGATGGATTACATCACGCAGAAGTGCAAGGACGCAGCAAACAAGTTTGTCCCAGTCCAAAAGGAAAACAGAGAAATGAAGATGAGAAACCCATGGTTTAATCAAAGATGTAGGCTAGCTAAGCAGCAAAGTAAAAGGGCATGGAGAAACTATAGGAATAACAGGACACTGGAGAGCAGAGAAAGATACCAGAATGCCAGGAATGAATATGTCAGGATGAGAAGAGAGGCAGAAAGACAATACGAAAATGACATCGCAAGCAAGGCAAAGACTCAGCCTAAATTGTTGCATAGCCACATTAGGAGAAAAACAACAGTAAAGGAACAGGTTATGAGATTAAGGATAGGGGCGGAAGGATTCACTACAAATGACAAGGAAGTGTGTGAGGAATTGAATAAGAAATTCCAGGAGGTTTTCACCTTAGAGCAAGGAGAAATTCCAGAGGTAAGTGAGGGAATAGCTAACCAGGAACCACTGGAAGAGTTTGAGATTACCAGTGGGGAAGTAAGGAAGTGTTTACTAGAGTTGGACGTGACGAAGGCTATAGGCCCAGATAGAATCTTCCCTTGGGTTCTAAAGGAAGGAGCAAGAGAACTGAGCCTACCACTCTCCATAGTGTATAACAAATCACTGGCAACAGGGGAACTGCCAGATATTTGGAAAGCAGCTAACGTAGTCCCGATATACAAGAAAGGGGATAGACAGGAGGCACTGAACTACAGGCCAGTGTCCCTAACCTGCATACCATGCAAGCTGATGGAGAAGATTGTGCGAAAAAAACTAGTGGAGCATCTGGAGCGAAGGAACTTTGTAACACAGCATCAACATGGGTTCAGGGATGGCAGGTCCTGCCTCACAGGGTTACTTGAATTCTACGACCAGGCAACAAAAATAAGGCAAGAAAGAGAAGGGTGGGCAGACTGCATATTTTTGGATTGTCAGAAAGCCTTTGATACAGTGCCACACAAGAGGCTAGTGCGAAAGTTGGAGATGCAGGCTGGAGTGAGAGGGAAGGTACTCCGGTGGATAGAGGAGTACCTAAGCAACAGGAGACAACGAGTCTGTGTGAGGGGTGAGGTCTCAGATTGGCGAGACGTCACAAGTGGAGTCCCGCAGGGGTCAGTCCTTGGACCTATACTGTTTCTGGTATATGTAAATGATCTCCCAGAGGGTATAGATTCGTTCCTCTCAATGTTTGCCGACGATGCAAAAATTATGAGGAGGATTGAAACAGAGGATGATAGTAGGAGGCTACAAGATGACCTGGATAGACTGAGTGAATGGTCCAACAAATGGCTGTTGTTACGAACCCGGATCCAGCGTCCAAGCCTGGAGCAGTGACAACCACGCCATCTGTGGGTCAGCTCCCGAAACCCCCGCCAAGCGGACGACGACACCTGGTGAGGACAGCGTGTACTGGCCTCGAGGACCAGTTTCCAGTCTGGTTCAGCGCTCAACACCGCCGCTCCTGACCTCTGGTGAGGTGGTGCTCCGACGACAGCGCCATCTATGGACTGGATACGTCAGGTGTTTGTGCCCGAGCCCGTAAGTGAGGTGTTTTAGTGTGTCCCAGTCATTGATGACGTGTCTGTTTACAGAGTCGACCTGGGACCGCTGTGTTGAAGGTTGAGTCAGTCTACCCGAGGCAGCCAGTCTCCATACCTTGAACGTTGCTGCAGCTGTTGTGAAGTCGTCCACCCCGGAAGAACACTGTGGTGTGTTAGCCTGCCTGTGGAGTGGCAGTAAAAGGATTTACTCGGGACCGACTGTTGGAGACGATCATCCACTGGGGTACTGAAGACAGGAGAGTGACTTGTGTTGTCACACGAGGCTCCTGTCTAGGGCGTTCCCCTTTTATTGTTCGTGGAGTGGCCCTACCAGCCTTGTTGGCTCAGAACCTGCCAGCAGACCAGCTGGACGTGTGGTTGACGGCCTCCACGGCGGTGCCCCCAGTGGACCTGTGTTTTGGCTGACCTGTGGCCCGGGTAGGCTCGGCATTCCCAGAGGACACGTCTTGAGGCCACGAAGAAAGCACCGCGGACTCAGCACCTAGCTTCTGGATCCAAAGTCTTCAGCAGAAGACTAATTTGTGAATAATCCCCTTGTCTTGTGTTAATACCCCTCCCCCTTGTGCACTCATTTATTTTATATATTTAAACGGTGATGGTAATAATTATAATATTAAGTTCTTAACTTTCTTTCCCTACTCCCTTTAAGTTACTTGCGTCACTGATCTCATCCCTTGATAGCCACTACTGGCTTGGGAACGGATACATTATATCTTCCTCTAACAACATCAGAGTAAGGACCCCCGTTGCGTCCCGAGAGGGCCGTAACAGCTGTTGAAGTTCAACCCGAGTAAATGCAAAGTAATGAAACTAGGCAGTGGAAACAGGAGGCCAGGCACAGGATACAGAATAGGAGATGAAGTACTTAATGAAACAGACAGAGAGAAAGATCTAGGAGTTGATATCACACCAAACCTGTCTCCTGAAGCCCACATAAAGAAAATAACGTCTGCGGCATATGCGAGGCTGGCTAACATCAGAACAGCGTTCAGGAACCTGTGTAAGGAATCATTCAGAATCTTGTACACCACATATGTAAGACCAATCCTGGAGTATGCGGCCCCAGCATGGAGCCCGTACCTTGTCAAGCACAAGACGAAGCTGGAAAAAGTCCAAAGGTATGCTACTAGACTAGTCCCAGAACTAAGAGGCATGACTTATGAGGAAAGGCTGCGGGAAATGCACCTTACGACACTGGAAGACAGAAGAGTAAGGGGGGGACATGATCACAACCTACAAAATCCTCAGGGGAATCGACCGGGTAAACAAGATTGAACTATTCAACACTGGTGGGACGCGAACAAGGGGACACAGGTGGAAGCTGAGTACCCAAATGAGCCACAGAGACGTTAGAAAGAACTTTTTCAGTGTCAGAGTAGTTAGTAAATGGAATGCATTAGGAAGTGATGTGGTGGAGGCTGACTCCATACACAGTTTCAAATGTAGATATGATAGAGCCCAATAGGCTCAGGAATCTGTACACCAGTTGATTGACGGTTGAGAGGCGGGACCAAAGAGCCAGAGCTCAACCCCCGCAAGCACAAATAGGTGAGTACACACACACACATACATTCCACCCAACAGACACCCTACCTGCCCCAACCCCTGTCAGCCCCCCACTAAGTACCCACCTAAGGCACCCTCCCCCCCACCCCTCTCCTCCCACTCACCCCCCCCCTCCTCCCACTCCCCCCTCCCCCCAGGACCTCCCTTCTCCCCCATCCCCCATGCCCTCCCTTCTCCCACATGCCCTTCCGTCCTTCCCACCCACAAGCCCTCCATTCTCCCCCACCCCCCTAAGCGCCCCACTCTCCCCACCCCACCTAAGCCTTCCCCTCTCCACCACTCCCCAAAACCCTCCCCTCTTCCTCAACCACCTCAGCCTTCCCTTTCCCCCCACGCCCCCCAAGCCCTCCCCACTTTATTGCCCCCCCAAACCCCCCTTTCTCCCCCATCCTCCCACCCCACTCAACCCTACCCCTCTCACCCACCCCCCCAACCCTCCCCCCCTCACCCACTCCCCCTACCCTCCCCCTCCCCCCTACCCCCCCAAGCCCTTCCTCCTCCACCAGTCTCCCCATACCAGATCCTCCCAGCTCCCGCTCACCCCAGACCCCACAGGTCCTCCCCAGAGGAGAAGCAGAAGAGAGTCAGTTTCAGGGCAATGTACTCGAACATAGATGGGATCATAAGCAAGGCAAGTGAACTAAGGGAAAGAGCACAAGAAGTGAACCCAGATGTTATTGGACTCACTGAAACAAAACTCTCTGGAATCATAACGAATGCCGTGTTTCCCCAGGAGTACACAATAATAAGGAAAGAGAGGGAAGGTAGGGGAGGAGGAGGAGTGGCCCTACTCATGAGAAAGGAATGGAGTTTTAAGGAGATGGCTATCCCGGGCTGTGAGGGTTTCAGAGACTACATAGCAGGCACCATGACAATGGGAGGACCAAGGATAGTAGTAGCAGTAATATATAATACTCCACCAAATGACAGAAGACCCAGTCAAGAGTACGAAAGCAACAACATGGCAGTTAACACTATAATTGAGAGGGCAGCCTCTTCTGCCTGTAGAAATAGATCCCACCTGCTCATCATGGGCGACTTCAATCACGGCAGGATTGATTGGGAGAACAAGGAACCGCATGGAGGCGAGGATACGTGGAGAGCCAAACTACTGGAGGTGGCGACTAGAAACTTCTTAACCCAGCATGTCAGTGAACCCACAAGGATGAGAGGAAACGACGAACCAGCGAGACTCGACCTGGTTTTCACCCTGAACGACTCTGACATAAGAGAAATCAGTTTTGAGGACCCAGTAGGAATGAGCGACCACAGTGTATTGGTGTTTGAGTACCTGATTGAAGAAGGGTTATTGAACTCGAGAAGGGATACCGAAACCAAAAGGTTAGCATACCGAAAGGGAAACTATGAGGAGATAAGAAAATACCTAGCAGATATAGCATGGGAAACAGAGCTCAGGGAAAAGACGGCCCAAGATATGATGGAATACATCACGCAAAAATGCAAGGATGCAGCAAACAAGTTTTCCCAGTCCAAAAGGAAAACAGTGAAATGAAGATGAGAAACCCATGGTTTAATCAGAGATGTAGGCTAGCTAAGCAGCAAAGTAAAAGGGCATGGAGAAACTATAGGAATAACAGGACACTGGAGAGCAGAGAAAGATACCAGAATGCCAGGAATGAATATGTTAGGATGAGAAGAGAGGCAGAAAGACAATACGAAAATGACATCGCAAGCAAGGCAAAGACTCAGCCTAAATTGCTGCATAGCCACATCAGGAGAAAAACAACA
Organism: Procambarus clarkii; assembly: GCF_040958095.1. Taxonomy (NCBI): domain Eukaryota; kingdom Metazoa; phylum Arthropoda; class Malacostraca; order Decapoda; family Cambaridae; genus Procambarus; species Procambarus clarkii. The sequence goes on from NC_091190.1 coordinate 1,572,495, forward strand.
GTAAAGGAACAGGTTATGAAATTAAGGTTAGGGGCAGAAGGATTCACTACAAACGACAAGGAAGTGTGTGAGGAACTGAATAAGAAATTCCAGGAGGTCTTCACCTTAGAGCAAGGAGAAATCCCAGAGATAAGAGAGGGAATAGCTAACCAGGAACCACTGGAAGAGTTTGAGATTACCAGCGGGGAAGTAAGGAAGTGTTTACTAGAATTGGATGTGACAAAGGCTATAGGTCCAGATGGAATCTCCCCTTGGATACTAAAGGAAGGAGCAGAAGAACTGTGCCTCCCGCTCTCCATGGTGTATAACAAATCACTGGCAACAGGGGAACTGCCAGAAATTTGGAAAGCAGCTAACGTAGTCCCGATATACAAGAAAGGGGATAGACAGGAGGCACTGAATTACAGACCAGTGTCCCTAACCTGCATACCATGCAAGTTGATGGAGAAGATTGTGCGAAGAAAGCTAGTGGAACATCTGGAGAGAAAGAACTTTGTAACACAGCATCTACATGGATTCAGGGATGGCAGGTCCTGCCTCACAGGGTTACTTGAATTCTACGACCAGGCAACAAAAATAAGGCAAGAAAGAGAAGGGTGGGCAGACTGCATATTTTTGGATTGTCAGAAAGCCTTTGACACAGTGCCACACAAGAGGCTAGTGAAAAAACTGGAGATGCAGGCTGGAGTGAAAGGGAAGGTACTTCGTTGGATACAGGAGTACCTAAGTAACAGGAGACAACGAGTCGGTGTGAGGGGTGAGGTCTCAGATTGGCGAGACGTTACGAGTGGAGTACCGCAGGGGTCAGTCCTTGGACCTATACTGTTTCTGATATATGTAAATGATCTTCCAGAGGGTATAGAATCGTTTCTCTCAATGTTTGCCGATGATGCAAAAATTATGAGGAGGATTGAAACTGAGGACGATAGTAGGAGGCTACAAGATGACCTAGACAGACTGAGTGAATGGTCCAACAAATGGCTGTTGAAGTTCAACCCGAGTAAATGCAAAGTAATGAAACTAGGTGGTGGAAATAGGAGGCCAAACACAGGATACAGAATAGGAGATGAAGTACTTAATGAAACAGACAGAGAGAAAGATCTAGGAGTTGATATCACACCAAACCTGTCTCCTGAAGCCCACATAAAAAGAATAACGTCTGCGGCATATGCGAGGTTGGCTAACATCAGAACAGCGTTCAGGAACCTGTGTAAGGAATCATTCAGAATCTTGTACACCACATATGTAAGACCAATCCTGGAGTATGCGGCCCCAGCATGGAGCCCGTACCTTGTCAAGCACAAGACGAAGCTGGAAAAAGTCCAAAGGTATGCCACTAGACTAGTCCCAGAACTAAGAGGCATGAGTTACGAGGAAAGGCTGCGGGAAATGCACCTTACGACACTGGAAGACAGAAGAGTAAGGGGAGACATGATCACAACCTACAAAATCCTCAGAGGAATCGACCGGGTAAACAAGGATAAACTATTCAACACTGGTGGGACGCGAACAAGGGGACACAGGTGGAAACTGAGTACTCACATGAGCCACAGAGACGTTAGAAGGAACTTTTTCAGTGTCAGAGTAGTTAACGGATGGAATGCATTAGGCAGTGATGTGGTGGAGGCTGACTCCATACACAGTTTTAAATGTAGATATGATAGCGCCCAATAGGCTCAGGAATCTGTACACCAGTTGATTGACAGTTGAGAGGCGGGACCAAAGAGCCAAAGCTCAACCCCCGCAAGCACAAATAGGTGAGTACACACACACACACACACACACACACACACACACACACACACACACAAACACACACACACACACACACACACACACACACACACACACACACACACACACACACACACACACACACACACACACGCACGCACACGAAGGGAATCGATAGGGTAGATAAAGACAGTCTATTTAACACACGAGGAACACGCACAAGGGGACACAGGTGGAAACTGAGTGCCCAAATGAGCCACAGAGATATTAGAAAGAACTTTTTTAGTGTTAGAGTGGTTGACAAATGGAATGCATTAGGAAGTAATGTGGTAGAGGCTGACTCCATACACAGTTTCAAGTGTAGATATATTAGAGCCCAATAGGCTCAGGAACCTGTACACCTGTTGATTGACGGTTGAGAGGCGGGACCAAAGAGCCAGAGCTAAACCCCCGCAAGCACAACTAGGTGAGTACACACACACACACACACACACACATTGTACCACATTAAAGTGGTACATAAAGACAAACCAACAAAATCATTAGAGAGAGGGGGAGTGAAAAATAAGAAGAGGAGGAACAAGTTCCTGAAGATTGCATACACCAACATAGATGGAGTAAGATCAAAGATACGGGAGTTAAGTGATGTAATACAGCTGCAGACACCAGACATTGTTGCACTCACGGAGACAAAACTTGAAGATGTTATTTTAAATGAAGTCATATTCCCAAGGGGCTACTCAATTTGGAGACGGGACAGAAAAATCAGGAAAGGCGGTGGTGTTGCTGTGCTGGTGAAAGAACACCTAAAGGTGAACGAAATAATGACTGCCAATCCACAAGAAGTTGACATAATAGCACTAGAGATCTGCCATGAGGATGATAAACTAATGATAATAAATGCATATAGTCCACCGCTAAGCACATGGTCAAAGAAGGAGCTAGATAGCAAACGTGAAGGTCTTATAACAATAATGAGAGAGATTATAGCGAGAGCGGATAACGATAGATCATGACTGTTGATAGTCGGTGACTTCAACTTGAAATCCATAGACTGGACAGCATATGAAGCTAAAACAGAAGATTTTTGGACCTGTAAATTGGTAGACCTCATCCTGGAAACATTCTTGTCTCAACATGCTAAACAACCTACGAGGATGAGGGAAGGGGACGTTCCCTCCATGCTAGATTTGATATTTACCAGGAAGGAGGAAGAGATATTTGACATTCAGAACCTTCCACCCTTGGGTAAAAGTGACCATGTCTTATTGGGAATAAAGTATGCAATGCGTTATAATCTGGAAGAAAATATGAAGGTTGATAAAACTGAAAAAACTGACTTCAGGAGAGGACATTATGGCAACCTTAGAAAATTTTTTAGTGAGTATAATTGGACAGACTTGTTGCTAGGCAAGGAAGTGAATGAGATGTATGTCAAGTTTTGTGAAATATATGATAAAGGCACAAAAAATTTATACCAAAACAGAGAAGCAGAACTAGGAAACAGGATTGGTTCAACAGAAAGTGCGAGAGGGCCAGAGACCAAAAGACACAAAAATGGAATCAATACAGGAAGAGGCCAAACCCCCAAACATACCAGCGATACAAAGATGCGAGAAACAACTACACGGCAGTGAGGAGAGAGGCAGAAAGAAATTTTGAAATAGGGATTGGAGACAAATGTAAAACAGAACCAGGTCTATTCTATAAATTCATAAACAACAAATTACAGGTAGAGAATAATATTCAGAGGTTAAAAATGGGAAATAGATTCACGGAAAATGAAAAGGAAATGTGTGAAACATTAAACGAAAAGTTCCAAAGTGTGTTTGTACAAAATGAAATCTTCAGGGAACCAGATACAATAAGAATTCCAGAGAACATCATAGAGCACATAGAGGTGTCTAGAGACGAAGTGGAAAAAATGCTCAAGGAGCTAAATAAGAACAAAGCAGTTGGTCCAGATGGAGTTTCACCATGGGTTCTGAGAGAATGTGCACCTGAGCTCAGCATTCCACTTCACTCCAAACCTTTCCAGATATTCTAAAAAAAGCGAGAGTAACGCCTGTCCACAAATGTGGTGATCTCCCAGATGTTAACAACTACAGACCTATATCAATCCTGCCAAACTTGTCAAAAATATTTGAAAAACTAATCTATAAGCAGTTTTACTTATATCTAGCCAAACTCAATATACTTAGCCCTTGCCAATATGGCTTCAGGCCCAAAAAAAGCACTAACGATGCACTTATTAGTATGCTTAACTCGATTCATACAGCTCTTGATCAAAATGAGTTCCCTGTTGGGTTATTTGTGGACCTGCGTAAAGCTTTCGATACTGTCAACCACCAAAACCTTCTTCTTAAATTACATCATTATGGTGTCAGAGGACACTCCCTACAATACCACAAATCCTACCTTACTGACAGGCTCCAATGTGTTTCTGTGAATAATACAATTTCTCCCACACTACCCATCAACATTGGTGTTCCCCAGGGCAGCATACTTGGCCCTCTCCTCTTTCTCATCTACATTAATGACCTTCCAAATGCCTCCAACACCTCAAACCAATTCTATTTGCTGATGACACAACCTTCATTTACTCCAGTCCTGACCCCCTTGCTCTAAATGCCACAGTAAATACTGAGCTTAATAAAGTCCATCTGTGGCTAACTGCCAACAAACTCACCCTTAACATTGACAAAACCTTCTATATTCTGTTTGGCAATAAATCCTCTAATCAAATAAATCTCAAAATAAACAATACCCAAATTTGTAACAAATTAGATGGCAAATTCCTTGGCATTCTCATTGACCACAAGCTGAATTTCCAGGGACACATTCTAAACATATCAAAAAAAGTTTCAAAAACTGTTGGCATTCTTTCTAAGATCAGATATTATGTACCACGCCCTGCCCTGGTGACTCTCTATTACTCCCTTATCTATCCATATCTCAACTATGGTATTTGTGCTTGGGGCTCTACTACCCAAAATCACTTACGTCCTCTAATTACTCAACACAAAGCTGCTATTAGGACAATATCCAATTCTGGCCCCAGACATCACTCGGTACCCCTACTCAAATCTCTGAATATGTTAGACATTAAGTCACTGCACATTCTCTCATGTGTATTATACATATATAAAACGATAAACTATAATGCCAATCCTGACCTCAAAAGCTTCATAGAAGGTTGTAACAGAACCCATGAGCACCACACCAGAAATAAATACAGTTTTGATATTCCTAGAGTACGACTAAATCAAACTAGAAATGCTCTACAAATCAAGGGGCCCAGAATGTGGAATGACCTTCCCAACCATGTTAAAGACTGTACCTCTCTCAACCAGTTTAAGTTAAAAACGAAGCTATACCTAATAAATTCCATGTAACCCACCTTACCCCTCTGTGTATGTTTTTTGTTTTTTTTTGTTTTTCAAATCAACGCTGTTTGAATGTAATTTTCTGTAATAATTTGTAATTGTATTTGTGCTGCTTTTTCAACAATGTTCCCCCCTCTTTTACCTCTATTTTTTATATGTACTCATCACATCTTTTCTTTTTACCCATTAGTTTTAAGCTTTAGTCATTAATGTTTTTCCTGCCCGAAACGCTTTGCGTAATAGTGGCTTTAGGCATTGTATGTACTAGCTCTATCTATAAAGCCAACAAACTTTGTAAAATCTCTTTATGTATGTACCTTTACCTAAATAAAAATTATTATTATTATTATTATTATTCACCTGATTTTTCAGGCATCCCTGTTTACAGGAGTTGTAGCTGATGTGTGGAAAAAGGCTAACATAGTTCCAATCTACAAAAGTGGAAGCAGGGAAGACCCCCTTAATTATAGACCGGTATCATTGACAAGTGTAATAGTCAAAATATTGGAAAAAATAATTAAAACTATATAGGTAGAACACCTGGAGAGAAATGATATAATATCAGACAGACAGTATGGTTTTCGATCTGGAAGATCCTGTGTATCGAATTTACTCAGTTTCTATGATCGAGCCACAGAGATATTACAGGAAAGAGATGGTTGGGTTGACTGCATCTATCTGGACCTAAAAAAGGCTTTCGACAGAGTTCCCCATAAGAGGTTGTTCTGGAAACTGGAAAATATTGGAGGGGTGACAGGTAAGCTTCTAACATGGATGAAAAATTTTCTGACTGATAGAAAAATGAGGGCAGTGATCAGAGGCAATGTATCGGACTGGAGAAATGTCACAAGTGGAGTACCACAGGGTTCAGTTCTTGCACCAGTGATGTTTATTGTCTACATAAATGATCTACCAGTTGGTATACAGAATTATATGAATATGTTTGCTGATGATGCTAAGATAATAGGAAGGATAAGAAACTTAGATGATTGTCATGCCCTTCAAGAAGACCTGGACAAAATAAGTATATGGAGCACCACCTGGCAAATGGAATTTAATGTTAATAAATGCCATGTTATGGAATGTGGAATAGGAGAACATAGACCTCACAAAACCTATATATTATGTGAGAAATTTTTAAAGAATTCTGATAAAGAAAGAGAGCTAGGGGTGGTTCTAGATAGAAAACTATCACCTGAGGACCACATAAAGAATATTGTGCGAGGAGCCTATGCGATGCTTTCTAACTTCAGAATTGCTTTTAAATACATGGATGGCGATATACTGAAGAAATTGTTCACGACTTTTGTTAGGCCAAAGCTAGAATATGCAGCAGTTGTGTGGTGCACTACCACCTGTTAGGTGGGTAAGGGGTCCATACCACTTGTAGGATTGGTCTGGGCCCAATAACTACCCATAGGATAGATATTGCGTCCACTACCGCCTGCAGGATGAGTATGGGGGTCCACTACCGCCTACAAGATGGGTATGGGGTCCACTATACTACCACCTACAAGATGGGTATGGGGTCCACTACCACCCAGAAGATGGGTATGGGGTCCACTACCACCCACAGGATCGGTACAGGGTCCTCTACCACCCACAGGATGGGTATGGGGTCCACTACCACCCACAGGATCGGTACAGGGTCCTCTACCACCCACAGGATGGGTATGGGGTTCACTACCACTACCACCCACAGGATGAGTACAGGGTCCACTACCACCCACAAGATGGGTATGGGGTCCACTACCTTCCACAAGATGGGTATGGGGTCCACTACCACCCACAGGATCGGTACAGGGTCCTCTACCACCCACAGGATGGGTATGGGGTTCACTACCACTACCACCCACAGGATGAGTACAGGGTCCACTACCACCCACAAGATGGGTATGGGGTCCACTACCTTCCACAAGATGGGTATGGGGTCCACTGCCACCCACAAGATGGGTATGGGGTCCACTGCCACACACAAGATGGGTATGGGGTCCACTGCCACCCACAAGATGGGTATGGGGTCCACTACCTTCCACAAGATGGGTATGGGGTCCACTACCTTCCACAAGATGGGTATGGGGTCCACTGCCACCCACAAGATGGGTATGGGGTCCACTGCCACCCACAAGATGGGTATGGGGTCCACTACCACCCACAAGATGGGTATGGGGTCCACTGCCACCCACAAGATGGGTATGGGGTCCACTGCCACCCACAAGATGGGTATGGGGTCCACTGCCACCCACAAGATGGGTAACAAAGTTATCAATGTTGAAACAGATAGACAAATTTTAAGTTTCAAGTTTATACATATTGTGAAATTGAGAGTCAGTGTAGTAGCATAAATTGGTAAATCATAAATATTGTAAGTTAAGAATCTGATGCGTGTGCGTGCGTGCGTGCGTGCGTGTGTGATACCCTTGGTAAGGGAGAGTGGCAGGTAACCTTAGACGTTCTGCAGTCAAGGTGGGGGGTGGAAGGGTCAAACCCACCCTCCAACATCTGGGCATAGTACCAGCAGCCTCCACAACACTCCATCACTCCGCTACAGGAGACGATGGTAGGTGATGACTTCAACCCAAGGTTCAGCGGTTATCGCAAGTTCTCCTTGCTCTCTGGGGAAAGAAAACGGGGTCTCATCACTTTTGTAAATAACAACATTCCAGCACAGATTATTGATGACCTGCATATGGGGGATGAGTTTGAGCCACTGGGAGTAACCCTTTACTTAAACAATAATGCCCTACATATAATCAACCTATATGTGCCACAGAGTAAACTTGACCTTGACACACTGCCTGAGTTTGTTAATAATAATAATAATAATAATAATAATTTTTATTTAGGTAAAGGTACATACATAAAGAGATTTTACAAAGTTTGTTGGCTTTATAGATAGAGCTATAGATAGACTTAATGAAGAACCTGCCCTGCTGGTCGGTGACCTGAATGCCAGACACCCACACTTTGGTGCCAACTGTCATCAGCCCAATGTCAATGGACGGAAACTGTCACTCTTTGTCAGGGGAAGTGAAAAACCTTAGAGTCCTGGGTGATGAACAGCCAACTCACCTCAGAGGAGGAAGATTAGACTATGCTCTCCTGCTGAATGCACAGGACACGGATGCCAGTACACACATTGTGCACAGTTTATGTAGTGACCATTGGGCACTAATTACCACCGTCGACATGAGCAAGAGAAGGAAA